>NW_026112427.1:92500-100000 GCF_024323335.1 Lathyrus oleraceus
TGCAGTTCCAATGATATTTTTGGTACTTTTTTTCATTCATAAGGTGATATCTGTCTAAAACTTAACGTCACATTCAGATCCTCTACCAAAACATGACTGTGTCGTACATTTATTTTTCCAAAAATGGGAGATTAATTCCACATGTTATATCATGAATGGAAAACATTTCTAATAGCATATAAGCAATTGTACATAAGTTTAGTCCTTTAAAAAATGATAATATAAAAGATCGAATCTCATTCTCCGTTAGTTCTTCATTCTATGTTTTTTTTAACACATTGTAAAATTCTACTCCCTCTATCTCAAATTATAAATCATTTTCTCTAAACTTACGTACAATTGCTTATATACTTTTAGAACTGTTTTCCCTAAAACCCTAAACCCTAAATCATGAATGGAAAACAGTTCTAACAGCATATAAGCAATTGTACATAAGTTTAGACCTTTAAAAAATGCTAATCTAAAAGATCGGATCTCATTCTCCGTTAGTTGTTCATTCTATGTTTTTTTAACACATTGTAAAATTCTACTCCCTCTATCTCAAATTATAAATCATTTTCTCTAAACTTACGTACAATTGCTTATATACTGTTAGAACTATTTTCCCTAAAACCCTAAACCCTATATCTTAAATATATATATATATATATATATATATATATATATATATATATATATATATATATATATATATATATATATATATATATATATATATATATATATATATATATATATATATATATATATATATATATATATGGTTAAAGGTTTAAGTCTTTTTTATTTTAATTTTGGTAATTGAATTATTTATTTAAAAAAAAGGATAAAGCATAGGTGCAGTTCCAAAGATATTTTTGATGCTTTTTTTCATTCATAAGGTGCTACCTGTCCAAAACTTAATGTCACATTCCGATCCTCTACCGAAACATGACTTTGTCGTGCATTTATTTTTCAAAAAATGGGAGATTAACTCCACATGTTATATCATGAATGGAAAATAATTCTAACAATATATAAGCAATTGTACGTAAGTTTGGTCCTTTGAATAAAATGTTAATCTAAAAGATCGAATCTCATTCTCCGTATGTTCTTCATTCTATGTTTTTTTAACATATTGTAAAATTCTACTCCTTCTATCTCAAATTATAAATCATTTTGTCTAAAATATTTGTCCCAAATTATAAGCCACTTTACAATTCCAATATAACATTAATGACTTTTTCCCCAAAATACCATCATTTATTAATATTTCTTCTTACCATTCTTTAAATTTCTCTTTCATCTATAATAAATGAAGTGCAATATTATAAATTCATGTATAATTTGTCTTTCACACGTACAGTCATCATTATGTTTCTTAATTTATGTAAAAGGAGCAAAATGTCTTATAGTTTAGGACGTAGGAGGTATGTTAGTTGACACCTATTGACATTTCCGCATTGGCTTACTATTTATAACATATTGTTCATTATATATATTTTTCAAACATGTTCACCTTAGCGATGAAAATTTAATAAAAAATTGTGACTTTATTACTTTCACTATTCCATATTAATTTTTAGATTTACAAAGAAAAAAATGTAATACCCCGTATTTCCTTAAATACCCAAATTCCTATTAATTGAGATCAATTGAGTTCCAATGTGCTCTAAAAGTTGTCAATTGGGATAAATAGAGTAAATAGTGAGTTCAGGTTGACTTAATTAATATTAATTGGGACTGGCCTTTTATTAATTTGGACATTTTGGTAACACTAATAATGGGTCAATAGCTCTGGTAGAACAATTATTATGATTAGTACCACTTCAGATATTTGTTTCTACCCACCTCCTAACCACACATATGCTCCATGTCTTGTGGTCCACATGTTACTATCTCTTACTACCTACCATATGCCAGTTGCTTTCTCTATGTATCAGACAAGTGAATAGAGAGAATAAGGTAGTTCATAAGAAGAAGAGAAAACAAGCTAGTAGAGAAGAAGAAGAAGGAGAAAAGCTTGGAAAGATCAAGAACTTGGAACCAACATCATCATCTCGATCATCATCAACTTATCTTCAACAACTTCTTATCTTCCATTTCTTGAGGTGGGTTCTAGTTAGAAACCCTAGGATTTCTAGAAGATTAGAGTTTTGGAATCATAGATAAATCATGAAAATCCATGCTATATGATGAATATTTCTCTTGATTTTGTTGATTTCCATGAACATGTGTTTTGGTATGTTCTTCATGATTGCTATGATTATATGATTTGTTGTGGTTGTGGTTAAATGATTGGTTGTGGTTATGACCTAGAAATCCTCGTGGTTATGAACTTGGAATCCTTGATATATATGTTTATATGAGCATGTAGTATGATGGGTTTTGTTGGAAGAAGAAGTGGATGGTTTGTTAGAAGTGAAGTAATAGAGGAAATGGTGTTCTGTGAAGTGAAAATGTGGAAATGTGAGAGGACCAAACGATTGGTCCCTGTCACCAATCGATTGCACAACCCTTTTGTTTTGAAGAAAATGTAATTTTTGTAGGACCAATCGATTGACAGTGTATTAAAATCGATTGCACAAACTTTCTATTTTGGAACAGTGGAGAATTTTAGGGAGCCAATCGATTGACACTAAGGATCAATCAATTGATCCTTTATAAACTTTGAAAAATAGAAATGTGAGAGGAACCAATCAATTGGGCTTCCCCAACCAATCGATTGACTTATGTTAAAAACTTCAAAATCCATTTCTTAAGTGTTTCTAAGTGCATTCTTTCAACCATTAATCATTTGTGATGCTATGCTTGTGTTGAACACATGCTAATGGTGAAAATTACAAGATGAATCTAGTAAGTAAAACCTATGATTAGTATTAGGCCATGAGTTAGGTTTATAACTTAGATAACATTGTATGACAGTATTCATTCGTACGACGCTTATGTGGAGGTTGTGGACGAATGGTTGCCATGATTGAGAATGAGACGCATTATATTGAACATGTCATGTTATTGTTTGTGTATTATGGTGAATGAAGTCACCTGTGATCGATGGATCTTGTAATGGTTTATGGAACCAATAATTTGTGGGACCGGTCATGTATTCAGATTGTGTGTTTTTCTGTGATGGTGCACATCTCTATTTAGTATGCTTATATGAGTAAGCATTGGGATGTGATACTGATGATTCGTGCCTCAATTGGGGTTGAGTCCCAACCACGACGAACGTGGGGGAAAGGTAGACGCCTGAATGGGTTAGATTCCCATACGGTGCAAGAGACCCTAAGTGGGTTAGAGTCCCATCACTAGGGATTAAGGCTCATAGAAGACCCGATATCCACCGCGAAAGTCGAATCATACGAGCATGCATGAACCAGACCTGGCTTAGACGTAAGTCCGTTGGGGAATTGATGTTTCTTGATCTGAATAATGATCATGGTTGAGCTGTGAGAATTCAGGTGCATGTTGCCATACACCGTGCCGCTAGGCGCTTATGTATTTCAGTACTAGTTTTACACTATGTATAATATGTATTCTAGACATATATTATCTATGGGTGTTACAGTTGGTATCAGAGCAGGTCGTATCCTCGACCTAGCCATGAAATATGATAAGTATTTCTTTCTACCTCATATGTGGGTTGTCATCATTGTCCTTGGTGTAAATTCATAGTATTGGGCCTGATCAACTTAATCCTATTTGTATGACATTCAGGATCATGGCTGACAGGCGCAGAGGTCGTGGTAGATCCAGAACCCAGAATTCAGACTCTGAACCGCCAAGTGGTAGTGAAGGTTTTCAATGGCCTCAGTTTGTGCAACAGATGCAACAACAACATAACCAATTCATGCAACAGTGGAATGATGGTTTACATCATCAAGGGGTTCCACAAGGAGCTGCAAGTGGTAGTTTCCGAGAATTCTTCTGCATGAATCCTCCTAAATTCCATGGTGGGTTGAATCCTGTGAAGGCTCAGGAATGGATAACCAGCATGGAAAGAATTTTTCAAGGAGTACCTAGGGATTGGGAGCATTTTAAGACTATTTTCCTAGATATGTATTTTCTTAGTTCTTTGAGGACTCAGAAAGAGTTTGAGTTTCAACAGCATAGACAAGGTACTATGATAGTAGTTGCATATCCTGAGATGTTCGAAGATATGGCTGCTTATTCTAGACAGGCCGCGCACACACATGATGAGAGGTGGAAGATTGATCAGTTTCTTTTTGGTGTGAGGGGTGAAATTTCTCATAGTGTTTCTCAAAGGGAACTCACTACTTATGCTAAATTGTTAAGGCAATACTATATGGCTAAGAACAGTTTGAAGAAAGTTCAAGAAGAAAGGGATCAGTATAGGAGTGGACAGAGAGACCAAGGGAGGCTAGGTAGCCAGTTCAGGCCTAGACCTCAGGCTTTCAAAGGAAAGCAGGTGTAAGATGCAAGACCTAACCATCCTCCTCAATGTCAAGTGTGTAAGAAGTCTCATTTGGGAAGATGTGCTGGAAGTGGAATTAGGTGTTTTACTTGTCAGAGGGAGGGACACATGTCTAGGAATGTCCTCAGAATAAGAATCAGATGCAGGGGAGGAGCATCGGTCGAGTTTAAACTTTGGATGCAATGAAGTATAAGAGCAACAATGCCTTAATTGCTGGTACGTGTCTCGTCAATGATCATCCTTATTTTGTATTGTTTGATTGTGGGGCAACGCACTCTTTTGTATCAATTTAGTGCATGAAGCATCTTGGTTTGCAAGCAATTCCTTGTCTCCTCCTATGGTGGTTACTACCGCCATGGATGATGTAGTTGAGACACCGTTGATTTGTGAAAATTGTTTGCTCTCGGCGAATGGTAGAAGTTTCTAAATTGATCTCATTTGTTTACCACTTAAGAAGGTTGATGTGGTTTTGGGGATGGATTGGCTTTCCGCCAATTCGGTGTTTATTGGATGCGAAGAGAAGTTGATTATCATTCCATCTAGTGAAGCTAATCCAAAGGATGTATTAACTACTATCTTGGAAGGTACGGTTGGCATGGTTAATTTCTTATTTGAGAAGGAAAAGTCAGTTCTCTTGGTACTAACCAAGGAATCTAGCTATAATCTAAGTGTTACGTAAATTCCTATCGTTTGTGAATTTCCAGAAGTTTTTCCTGACGATGTCACCTCTCTTCCCTCCTGAAAGGGAAATGCAATTCTCTATTGATCTAATACCTGGGACGACTCCAATCTCTGTTTCTCCGTATCGCATGGCGCCACTCGAGTTGAGAGAGTTGAAGAATCAATTGGAAGAGTTGTTAACCAAGCACATCATCCGACCTAGTGTCTCACCAAGGGGAGCTCTAGTGTTATTAGTAAAGAAGAAGGACGGTAGTATGAGGTTTTGTATTGACTATCGCCAGTTGAATAAAGTTACCATTAAGAACAAGTATCCTCTGCCAAGGATAGACGATTTGTTAGATCAGTTGAAAGGAGCTTGTATGTTCTCGAAGATTAATTTGCGATTGGGCTATCATCAAATAAGAGTTAATAGTTTGGATGTACCAAAGACCGCATTTAGAACCCGATATGGCCATTATCAGTTCCATGTAATGTCATTTGGTGTGACGAATGCCCCTGCTGTTTTCATGGACTATATGAATCGGATATTCCAACCTTACTTGGACCAGTTCATGGTGATATTTATTGATGACATTCTTATTTATCTTCGTACTCCCCAAGAGCACCGAGAGCACCTAAGGATTGTCCTATCAGTACTGCAAGAAAAACAACTTTTTGCCAAGTTAAGTAAGTGTGAATTTTGGATGAACAAAGTGAAGTTCCTTGGTAATGTAATATCACAAGGAGGAGTATTAGTGGATCCATCAAAAGTTGAAGCAGTTATTAATTGGGAAAGACCAGAGAATGCTTCCGAAGTCAGGAATTTCTTGGGTTTGGCAGGTTATTATTAAAGGTTAAAGATTTAAGTCTTTATTAATATATATATAATATATATATATATTATATATATATATATACATATATATATATATATATATACATACATATATATATATATATATATATATATATATATATATATATATTTAAGTCTTTCTTAATTTAATTGTTTTTATTTTAAGGTTGAATATTTAATTCTTTTTTATTTTCAATTTTTTAATTGAATTGTTTATTTAAAAAAAAAGGATAAAACATAGGTGCAGTTCCAATGATATTTATGGTGTTTTTTTTTCATTCATAAGGCGATATTTGTCTAAAACTTAATGTCACATTCAGATCCTCTAAAAAAACATGACTGTGTCATACATTTATTTTTCCAAAAATGGGAGGTTAACTCTACATGTTATATCATGAATGGAAAACAGTTCTAACAGCATATAAGCAATTGTACGTAAGTTTAGTCCTTTTAAAAAAATGTTAATCTAAAAGATCAAATCTCATTCTCCGTTTGTTCTTCATTCTATGTTTTTTTTAAACATATTGTAAAATTCTACTCCCTCTATCTCAATTATAAATCATTTTCTCTAAACTTACGTACAATTGCTTATATACTGTTAGAATTGTTTTCCCTAAAACCCTAGACCCTAACCCTAAATATATATATATATATAATATATCTATATATATATATAGATATATATAGATATATATAGATATATTATATATATATATATATATATATAGATAAATAATAAATAAATATCTATTATAATATATATATATATATATATATATATATATAGATTATATAATATATATATATATATTATATATAATATATATATAGATATATATACTATATATAATATATATATATATATATATATATAGATAAATAATAAATATATATATATATATATAGATATATATATATATATATATATATATATATATAATCTATATATATATATATATATAAGGTTAAGATTAAGTCTTTTTTATTTTAATTTTTGTAATTGAATTGTTTATTTTATAAAAAAAAAGATAAAACATAGGTGCAGTTCCAATGATATTTTTGGTGCTTTTTTTCATTCATAAGGTGATATCTTTCTAAAACATAATGTCACATTCGGATCCTCTACCAAAAAATGACTGTGTCGTACATTTATTTTTCCAAAAATGGGAGATTAACTCCACATGTTATATCATGAACAGAAAACAGTTCTAACAGTATATAAGCAATTGTACGTAAGTTTAGTCCTTTAAGAAAATGCTAATCTAAAAGATCGAAAGTCATTCTCCGTTTATTCTTCATTCTATGTTTTTTTTAACACATTGTAAAATTCTACTCCCTCTATCTCAAATTATAAATCATTTTCTCTAAACTTACGTACAATTTCTTATATACTGTTAGAACTGTTTTCCCTAAAACCCTTGACCCTAAACCTTAAATATATATATATATATATATAAAGATTTAAGTCTTTTTTATTTTAATTTTTGTAATTGCATTGTTTATTTAAAAAAAAAGATAAAACATAGGTGCAGTTCCAATGATATTTTTGGTGCTTTTTTTTCATTCATAA
>NW_026112427.1:105000-155000 GCF_024323335.1 Lathyrus oleraceus
TTTCCCTAAAACCCTAACCCTAAACCTTAAATATATATATATATTATATATATATATATAATATATATATATATATATATATATATATAATATATATATAATATATATGTATATATATATATATGTATAATATATATATATATATATATATATATTATATTATCTATATATATATATATATATATTATATATATAATACATATATAATATATATATACCACATATATATATATACACACACCATATTATATATATATATATATATAATATATAATTATATATATATATAGATAATATATATATATATATATATATAATAATATTACATTTGAGTGTTTTTAATTTAATTTTGTAATTGAATTTTTTATTTAAAAAAAGGATAAAACATAGGTGCAGTTACAATGATATTTTTAGTGCTTTTTTTCAATTATAAGTTGATATCTGTCTAAAACTTAACGTCACATTCTGATCCTCTACCAAAACATGATTGTGTCGTACATTTATTTTTCCAAAAATGGGAGATTAACTCCACATGTTATATCATGAACGGAAAACAGTTCAAACAGCATATAGGCAGTTGTACGTAAGTTTAGTCCTTTAAGAAAATGCTAATCTAAAAGATCGAAACTCATTCTCCATTTGTTCTTCATTCAATGTTTTTTCTAACAACTTGTAAAATTCTACTCCCTCTATCTCAAATTATAAATCATTTTCCCTAAACTTACGTACAATTGCTTATATACTGTTAGTAAGGTTAAAGATTTAAGTCTTTTTTATTTTAATTTTTGTAATTGGATTGTTTATTTTAAAAAAAGGATAAAACATAGGTGCAGTTCCAATGATATTTTTGGTGTTTTTTTTTCATTCATAAGGTGATATCTGTCTAAAACTTAACGTCACATTCAGATCCTCTACCAAAATATGATTGTGTCGTACATTTATTTTTTAAAAAATGGGAGATCAAATCCACATGTTACATCATGAATGGAGAACAGTTCTAACAACATATAAGCAATTGTACGTAAGTTTAGTCCTTTAAAAAAATGCTAATCTAAACGACCGAATCTCATTCTCCGTTTGTTCTTCATTCTATGTTTTTTAACAGATTGTAAAATTTTACTCCCTCTATCACAAATTATAAATAATTTTCTCTAAACTTACGTACAATTGCTTATATACTGTTAGAACTGTTTTCCTTACAACCCTAAACCCTAAACCTTAAATATATATATATATATATATATATTATATATATATATATATATATATATATAATATATATATATATATATATATATATATTATATATATATATATATATATATATATATATATATATAATATATATATATATATATATATATATATACGGTTAAATACTTAAGTCTTTTTTTTTTAATTTTTGTAATTAAATTGTTTATTTAAAAAAAAGGATAAATCATAGGTGCAGTTCCAATGATATTTTTGGTGCTTTTTTTTCATTCATAAGGTGATATCTGTCTAAAACTTAACGGCACATTCAGATCCTCTACCAAAACATGATTGTGTCGTACAATTATTTTTCCAAAAATGGGAGATTAACTCCACATGTTATATCATGAATGGAAAACAGTTCTAACAACATATAAGTAATTGTACGTAAGTTTAGTTCTTTATAAAAATGATAATCTAAAAGATCGAATCTCATTCTCCATTTGTTCTTCATTCTATGTTTTTTTTAACACCTTGTAAACTTTTACTCCCTCTATCTCATATTATAAATCATTTTCTCTAAACTTACGTACAATTGCTTATATACTGTTAGAATTGTTTTCCCTAAAATCCTAAACCCTAAACCTTAAATATATATATATATATATATATATATATATATAATATATATATATATATATATATATATATATATATATATATATATATATATATATATATATATATATATATATATATGATTTAAGTCTTTTTTATTTTAATTTTTGTAATTGAATTGTTTATTTAAAAAACAGGATAAAACATAAGTGCAGTTCCAATGATATTTTTGGTGCTTTTTTTCATTCATAAGGTGATATCTTTCTAAAACTTAACGTCACATTCAGATCCTCTACCAAAATATGATTGTGTCGTACATTTATTTTTCAAAAAATGGGAGATTAACTCCACATGTTATATGATGAACGGAAAAACAGTTCTAACAGCATATAAGCAATTGTACGTATGTTTAGTCCTTTAAAAAAATGCTAATCTAAAAGATCGAATCTCATTCTCTATTTGTTCTTCATTCTGTGTTATTTTTACACATTGTAAAATTCTACTCCCTTTATCTCAAATTATAAATCATTTTCTCTAAACTTACATACTGTAATACCCCAAAATTTACCCTTCATTTTTCCTGGAAGCATACGCTTTACACCTCATGCATGTATTCATTTTTAGGTCATTTAACATTAGATACATTGCATTTCATCATGTCAATCAGAATTAGATCCAAGAAACTTTATTTAAAAAAACAAAAAAAAAACGAAACATAAATAAATAAATAAATAAATAGAAGGAAAAATCTCAGACTTGTGCCTCTCTCAAAAGCCCACTAAGCTACCAATATTAGGCTATAAATACTAGAGTTTCAGTGAAACAAACATTTTTTTCTATTCCTATTACCCTGAGGAAAAAGATAGTGAGAGAAGAGCTAACAGAGTTCAGAGCAGCCTCCAAACCCTGAAGGGAACTCAACTGCACAGAATCACCTCTGCCTCACATAAACCCTAAAGATTGTTTTGTAAACCTCACGGGTGCAACTCAATTTCAATCAAGCTCTCCAATTAGGTTTGCCCTATATCCATCATCTTTATGCCTTTAATTTGAATGCTCTAAATGTATGAGGTATTATGGGTGAATTTGATACCCTTTTGATGCATGTCTTTTTTGTGAATTTTAATGGCATGATTCATGTGGTTACATTTTGATTTGGGGGCAACCCTTGATTACCCAATTTTTTTGTCTCTAACCTGTTTGTTGAGTTTTTGTGAGGGCTCACATGACTTTTGCAGGGATAACTTGCGTGGTTTTCCACTTTATTTGTGGGATACCCCCTGGAGGTTTCATTCCCGATTACCTGTACTGACTCACTTTCTTTGATGGTGTTTAGCTTGGAAGGATCCGTGGGTTTCCCATTCCTCTAACTACTGTTACTTCGGATCTTTATCCGCGTGGTACTTTTACATTTTTCCCGCATTTTACTGCTTTCCTAGCTGGAAGACCTCGATAGGAGGCAATGTTTTTGTGTGTTTTTTTTACAGGTTCCTTCGTCAAGGACTGCCTTTTTGCATGAGTTCACCAAACCCTAACCCTTCATTGATTTTTCTTCTCCTAAACACATGTTTACTCCTTCTACTACAGGTGAGTAAGTCTCCAAAGGTCGAGCATCCGGTAGATTGCGTAGTAACGTCGTTCGTCCAAAACCCACTCCATAACCCCGTAGTTACCCGAACTACGGCTTGCTCTGATTCTCATTCCAGATGAGATACGTAGGCATAAGACGCGATGTCTTAGCGAGCACACATCCCCCCAACCCATAGGTCAGCCGAGCTACGAAGACTCTGATTCTCATATTCAGATGAGATACGTATGCAGTGGATGCGACATCCGCGCGAGTCATTTTTATTTAACCTTTTTTTTTAAACAGCACAAGATAAACTCACCCCCTTTAGACAAGAACTACAAAAGTGGATCCCGTAGAGTACTACGGATGCGTAGGGGTGTTAATACCTTCCCTTCGCATAACCGACTCCCGAACCCAAGATTTGGTTGCGAGACCCCGTCTTGTCCTTTCCTTTTTCAGGTTTACTTCGAGCGTTTCCTTTCCCTCCTTTGGGATGAATAACGCACGGTGGCGACTCTTCTGTCATTTTCTTTCGCCGGTTGTTTTTTCGCACACTGTATTTTTCAGGTTGCGACAGCTGGCGACTCTGCTGGGGACACTAAGAAGTTGACCTCTTGCTGGTCCATCTTCCCTAAGCGAGTCCCTCTTAGCTTGTGTGATTTCTTGTTTATTGGGTGTTCATGCTTTTGTACATTTATTTGCTTACATGCTTGCATGCATCTGTTGTATCTGTTGGATCTGTTTGTTTGTTTGTTGGGATGGGGTGTTCTATGAGAGATAAGCCCATTACCCAGGCTTGAGTGTACACACAGGTTTTACAGTGGATAATCATGAGGCTTGCGTGGCGTGTTGCTACGTTAAGTCGTTCGTGAAGAACCACACCCAGACGAGGTTTCTTTTGGATATATTATATCTTACGGGTGTTCCATAACGGCAGGATGTTCCTCTAGAAATCGTCGACTCTGGTGACCATTTCCCGAGAACTCAGTCGAGGCCTCTCCTCCGAGACGTGATTATGTTAGCTCTGGTGGGCGCATTCTCGCTGCTCAATCCGAGGATCCCGAGACTGGGAACTTGCTATTAGGATGTCCTGTTGAGGGGAGTCAATGGAGGTCTTTTGTCCCATAATAATACCAAACCTTCAGTGGTAAACGTATTATTCGCGACTGAAGGGCTGAAGCTGACGAACCTATGTTCTTAGAACCTACCAGTGAGGGGCGGGCTAAATTCAGGAAACCTTAACCTCCAACCAACCCGGTTTTCTAGAGCAGAGATCTGATCTTATATTATATTCTTTAGTGGGTTTTCTCTTCAGACAGTGCAACCCGACAGATGTTCAAGCAGATACAACAATCTTGATTTCCATGCCACTGCGTTGCATTCACATCATTGCATCACATCATTCTGCATTCATATCATTTAACACATGTTTATCCATTTCTAGGGGGTTTACATCTTCTTCTTGATTCTAGTCGGGGTTTTCTTCTTACACTGTTTATCAAATGTGAGACTGGAATCAAGGGGGGTAGAATGCCTTTTGGAATTGATAAACATGTCATTGCATTTGCATAGTCATCCGCATGTCTTGCATAACAGGTACCGCCACAGTGTTCTCAGTTGTTTGGTGTTCCATCAGCAGGATAGCTGACTCAGGCATTCACCGATACGGTGCCCGAAGGAATCAACAGAGAGCAATGGAAGGTGTACAAGCAGAGCTCGCTGAGATGAGGATCCGCATGACCCAATTCATGGATGTGGTTCAAGGGGTGGCTCAGGGACAGCAAGAGCTCAGACAGATGATGCAGAGGAATCCCGTCGCTACTCAACCAGAGACATTGGATGATCCTCTAGCTGGAGAGGCTAATGGTCCCAATGGACCGGGGCCTATCCCGATCCCACATGTCAACCTTGATCAACAGCTCGTCCATGATGATCAGGCCGATCAATTCCCCCTACTTCAGGAAGACTTTGGCATGGGCCATGGCATGGACCCCATGTTTAGAAGATTAGAGGAGAGGCTGAAAGTTGTGGAAAGACAGAATCCTCTGGGAGTAGATGTTGCTGACTTGGGGCTGGTCCCAGGTGTGAGAGTGCCACCGAAATTCAAAGTCCCGGTCTTTGACAAATACAATGGCAGCTCTTGTCCCAAAACTCACGTGCAAGCCTATTTCCATAAAATGGTTGCATACTCTGATGACGAGAAGCTACTTATGTACTTCTTCCAGGATAGCCTAGCTGGGGCATCCTTGGAATGGTATATGAGGCTGGACAGAGCCCATATCCGCTGCTGGAGGGATTTGGCGGAGGCTTTCGTAAAGCAGTATCAGTATAATGCAGACATGGCTCCGGACAGAACTCAACTTCAGAATCTGTCTCTTAAAAGCAATGAGTGCTTCAGGGAATATGCTCAACGCTGGAGGGAGATAGCTTCCCGTGTTCAGCCTCCTATGTTGGAAAAGGAAATGGCCAACATGTTCATGAATACGCTGTTTGGACCTTATCTGGAGCGTCTGGTGGGGTGCAATGCCTCCAACTTTGCTGATGTGGTCTCTACCGGAGAGAGGGTGGAGAATTACCTGAAGACATGCAAGATCCAAAATGGAGTTGGATCTTCATCAGGGGTAAAAAAGTCGTTCATTGGAGGGCATAAGCAGAGAGAGGGGGGAGTGAATTCTTTGACTTCCTATCAGAACAGAGGTGTTAGAAGGAACAGTTTCCAGAATTATCATCAACAACCGTATGTTGCGGCTGTGACCATTCCAGCTGCAACACCACTACAACAACAACAACCACAACTTTAACCAGCTCAGTACCAACAGCAGCAACAACCGGGTAACAGACCCGCCTATCAATAGAGGCAAAGGATGATGGACCGGCGTTTCGACACCCTTCCAATGTCGTACACTCAGTTGCTTTCTAGTCTTCAACAACTACAACTTGTGCAATTGCGCACTCTGGCTCCTCCTGTTGGTAGACTTCCGGTGGGTTACGACGCCAACGCTAGGTGTAGCTTCCACTCTGGGGCACCTGGCCATAACATTGAGAACTGCAAAGCTTTTAAGCACGTAGTTCAGGACCTCATAGATTCAAAAGCCATCAACCTTACACCGGCTCCTAATGTCGTCAACAATCCCATGCCGCAGCATGGTGGTGCAAACATTAATATGATGGAAGGAAAAGCCAAGTCCATTAAGGATGTGTTGAAGTTGAAGACTCCATTGTTGGATATCAAAGGATGCCTGCTGAAGGCCGATGTTTTCCCCGGTTGTGGGAAGGATTGTTTGGATTGTACCACTCAGAGTGGAGGTTGTTTGAAGCTACAGCAGGGTATCCAGGCCTTGCTCGACAAAGGTATCCTCCAGGTTGAAGATTTGTCTGTCCAAGAGTCTGTGGAAGGGGTTGAGGAAGAAGGGTTTGAAGATGCTACTGATGAATTCGCAAATGTTGTTCCTACTGATTCTGTAATCCATGATGATGTATTTATTTTTTCCAATGTGGTTGATCCTGATGTAATTGAACTTGATTCCGATGTTTCGGATGCTTGCATTTCAATGAATGAGATTTCTGAGTACGACTGTGATATTGCTACTATCACTATTTTCTACCCAACTAATCAGATCAGTGTGCCAGAAGCGCAACCCGTGCCACCAGTGCGACAATCTACTATGACCATCACAACCCCTGGTCCTTTACCTTTCACCAGTGAAAGGGCCATTCCGTGGAATTATGGGGGGAGCGTATACACGCACGATCATAGGGTGGAACGGCCACTGAAAGTAGAAGAAGGTCAAAAGCCTGAACTTGACGGTCCCGTAGTGGATAATGTTGGTGGAATCGGGCGATTCACCAGGAGTGGTAGATTGTTCTCACCACCGGTTACCCAAGCTGATAATGCTGATGCTGTGGCGAAAGCCAAAGGCAAGCAAGTCGTGAATGAGGGTACCTCTGCACCCCAGGATGGTTCTGAGCCCACTTTTACAAAGGATGTGGACGAGCTTCTGAGAATCATAAAGAAAAGCGATTACAAGGTAGTCGATCAGTTGATTCAGACTCCGTCCAAGATATCCATTCTCTCACTCCTGTTGTGTTCGGAGGCACACAGGGAGGCGCTTCTGAAGGTTCTTAATGCTGCCTATGTACCTCAAGAAATCTCGGTAAACCAACTAGAAGGGATCGTCACTAATGTGCATGCAAGCAACGGGTTGGGTTTTACCGATTCTGACTTGACACCAGCTGGACGCAATCATAACAAGGCTCTGCACATCTCGATGGAATGCAGAGACACCGTGTTATCGCATGTTCTGGTGGATACAGGCTCCTCTCTCAATGTGCTACCCAAGAGAGCCCTGTCGAGGTTAGAAGTAGAGGGTTTGGTCTTGAAACCTTCAGATCTTATTGTGAGAGCCTTCGATGGTTCTAAGAGATCGGTGTTTGGAGAGGTAGAATTGCCAATTCTGATTGGATCACAAACCTTCAACACTGTCTTCTACGTGATGGATATCAGTCCTTCCTACAGTTGCTTGCTGGGTCGTCCTTGGATCCATAATGCTGGGGCAATCTCTTCAACTCTACATCAGAAGATTAAGTTTCCGGTCAACGGACGAATTATCACCGTCTGTGGTGAGGAGGACATCCTGGTCAGTAACCTGTCTACATTCAAGTATGTAGAAGTAGAAGGTGAAATTCATGAGACTTTGTGTCAGGCTTTTGAGTCAGTTCAAATCAAGGATGCAGCTCCGGTGGAAGAGGTTAAAGCGGGTGCCTCTATCTCATCCTTTAAGCAGGCACAGGCCGTGGTGGATTCAGGTGCTGCTCCCGATTGGGGGCGTCTGTTGGAATTACCAATGAAAGACGACAAGTTCGGGATTGGGTACCAGCCAGCTCTGACTTCTACAACTTCAACACTTCAGACTCATCAGGGGCCGATTACTTTCTCCAGCGCTGGCATCTTTCAGTATGGCCATGTATCAGCAATCAATGAAGAGGGTGGGGATAGTGATTGTGACATCGACAACTGGGTGCGTCCGAGGATCCCGGGTGAAGTCATCAACAATTGGTCTTCTGAGGAGATTGTCCAAGTCACTTTTCTGAAGGAGTAATTTTCTTTGTTTATTCATGCATGTCCAAGTCTTACGTTCCGCCCAGGGCGTAATGACTCATTGTAGGGCTCATCTATGTGACACTTGCATTTTTTATCATAAATAAAGGACGTCTTTTTGCATTCAAATATTTCGTTCCCTGTCTTTCTATTTTTGCAGTTTTTCAAAATAATAAAAAATGGCAATGTTTTGTTTAGTTTCCACTTTTTTCTTTCACACTCATAAGCACATACCATCACTCATGCAGATGCACGTCACCGGATCCTATTGATAACGGTTCTGCTATGGCTCGCTTCGACTTTGAAAATCCAATCTTTCAAGCTGAAAAAGAGGGTGATGAAGACTGTAAACTCCCTGAAGAACTTGCCAGGTTCTTAAAACAGGAAGAAAGGGTCATTCAACCGTATCAAGAGCCTACTAAAGTGATTAATCTCGGCCCCGAGGACGCCAAGAGAGAAATCAAGATAGGGGCTGCTTTGGGAGATGATGTGAAGAAAGGGCCGATTGAATTGCTGCAAGAATACGTTGACATCTTCGCCTGGTCTTATCAGGACATGCCCGGGCTGGACACAGACATCGTGGTACACTGCTTGCCTCTCAAAGAAGGTTGTCCTCCGGTCAAGCAGAAGCTCAGAAGAAGAAGACCAGAGATGGCTGTCAAGATAAAGGAAGAAGTGCAAAAGCAGTTGGATGCAGGGTTTCTAGCAGTCACCAATTATCCGCCATGGGTTGCAAACATCGTCCCAGTACCTAAGAAGGATGGAAAGGTACGGATGTGTGTCGACTACCGGGATCTGAATAGAGCTAGCCCTAAAGATGATTTCCCATTACCTCACATCGACGTTTTGGTGGATAATACAGCTCAGTTCTCGGTATTCTCCTTCATGGATGGCTTTTCTGGCTATAACCAAATCAAGATGGCACCAGAGGACATGGAAAAGACAACTCTCATAACCCCATGGGGCACCTTCTGCTACAAGGTGATGCCATTTGGTTTGAAAAATGCCGGAGCAACATATCAACGAGCTATGGTGACTCTGTTCCATGATATGATTCATCATGAAATCGAGGTTTATGTGGACGATATGATTGCCAAATCTCAGACAGAAGAAGAACATTTGGTGAATCTGCAGAAATTGTTTGAACGGTTAAGGAAATTCAAACTGAGACTTAATCCGAACAAGTGCACTTTCGGGGTGAGATCGGGAAAATTGCTGGGTTTTATTGTTAGCGGAAAAGGGATTGAGGTGGATCCTGACAAAGTGAAAGCAATACAGGAAATGCCTGAGCCAAGAACAGAGAAGCAAGTCCGTAGTTTCTTAGGGAGGTTGAACTACATTGCAAGGTTCATCTCTCACCTAACAACCACGTGTGAGCCAATTTTCAAATTGCTGAGGAAAGATCAGGCTATCAGGTGGAATGAAGATTGTCAAAGGGCTTTCGAGAAGATAAAAGAGTATTTGCAGAATCCTCCTATCCTTATGCCTCCAGTCCCAGGGAGACCGCTGATTATGTACTTGACAGTACTTGACAATTATACGGGTTGTGTTCTCGGTCAACACGACGAGACAGGTAGGAAAGAACATGCCATCTACTACTTGAGTAAGAAGTTCACAGATTGCGAGTCGAGATACTCAATGCTTGAGAAGACATGTTGTGCACTTGCATGGGCTGCTAAGTGATTGAGACAATACATGCTGTCTCACACAACCCTACTGATATCCAAGATGGATCCAGTCAAATACATATTCAAGAAGCCAGCTCTCACCGGAAATGTGGCTCGTTGGCAAATGGTACTGACAGAGTACGATATCCAGTATACATCCCAGAAAGCCATCAAAGGGAGTATTCTGTCAGACTATCTTGCTCAGCAGCCGATTGATGATTATGAGCCGATGAAGTTTGATTTTCCAGATGAAGACATCATGTTCCTCAAGATGAAAGACTGTGAAGAGCCAGTTGTTGAGGAGGGACCTGATCCAAACGAAAAATGGACTTTGTTGTTTGATGGGGTTGTCAATGCTAGAGGAAATGGAATTGACGCTGTCATTATTACTCCGAAAGGTGCCCACATGCC
Source organism: Lathyrus oleraceus (assembly GCF_024323335.1). Lineage (NCBI taxonomy): Eukaryota > Viridiplantae > Streptophyta > Magnoliopsida > Fabales > Fabaceae > Lathyrus > Lathyrus oleraceus. The sequence goes on from NW_026112427.1 coordinate 115,556, forward strand.
TTTCACCGCTTGTTTGACTTTTGAGTGCACAAATAATGAAGCTGAGTACGAGGCCTGTATCTTGGGTATTGAGCAAGCCATTGATCTGAGAATCAAGACTCTGGACATCTTCGGAGATTCAGCTCTGGTGATCAATCAAGTGAATGGTGATTGGAATACTCTCCAGCCCACTCTGGTCCCCTACAGAGATTACATGAGAAGACTGTTGACTTTCTTCACAACAGTAAAATTGTATCATATACCTCGTGATGAGAACCAGATGGCAGACGCACTTGCTACTCTATCCTCCATGATCAAGGTAATTCGTTGGAACCATGCTCCCAGGATCGATGTGATGCGCCTTGACAGGGCCGCGTATGTGTTTGCTGCTGAACTGGTAGTCGATGACATGCCTTGGTATCACGATATCAAATGCTTTCTGAAGAATCAAGAGTACCCTGCAGGGGCATCCAACAATGACAGAAAGACTTTGAGAAGATTGGCAGGCAGTTTCTTCTTGAACAAAGACAATGTGCTGTATAAGAGGAACTTCGACATGGTTTTGCTCAGATGCGTGGACAGACACGAGGCGGACATGTTAATGCAGGAAGTTCATGAAGCTTCCTTCGGTACTCATGCCGGCGGACATGCAATGGCTAAGAAATTGTTGAGAGCGGGTTATTATTGGATGACCATGGAATCAGATTGCTTCAAATATGCTCTGAAGTGTCATAAATGCCAGATTTATGCTAATAAGGTGCATGTGCCGCCAAATCCTCTGAATGTGATGACTTCGCCGTGGCCGTTTGCTATGTGGGGCATTGACATGATTGGAAAGATTGAGCCGACTGCTTCCAATGGGCGTCGCTTCATCCTTGTTGCCATCGACTATTTCACCAAGTGGGTCGAAGCAGCGTCGTTCGCGAATGTCACCAGACATGTGGTTGCCCGTTTCATCAAGAAAGAAATCATTTGTCGCTATGGGATTCCCGAAAGAATCATTACTGATAATGGTTCTAATCTCAACAACAAAATGATGAAGGAGTTGTGTCAGAACTTCAACATTCAGCATCACAATTTTTCCCCTTACCGCCCTAAGATGAACGGCGTTGTTGAAGCAGCAAATAAGAACATAAAGAAGATTGTGCAGAAGATGGTCGTTACGTACAGATATTGGCATGAGATGCTACCCTTCGCCTTGCATGGGTACCGTACTTCAGTACGTACATCGACCGGGGCAACCCCTTACTCCCTGGTGTATGGTATAGGAGCAGTCCTACCTGTTGAAGTGGAGATTCCTTCTCTAAGAGTCCTGTTGGATGTCAAGTTAGACGAAGCCGAATGGATTCGGACAAGGTTCAATGAGTTGAGTCTTATCAAAGAGAAGCGAATGGCAGCCATTTGTCATGGGCAGTTGTATCAGAGTCGGATGAAGAGAGCCTTTGATCAGAAAGTGCGTCGTCGTTGTTTCCAAGTCGGAGATTTAGTGTTGAAAAGGATCCTTCCTCCTCAGACAGATCACAGGGGCAAGTGGACTCCTAACTATGATGGACCGTATATTGTCACCAAGGTTTTTGATGGTGGGGCCTTAATGCTTGCAACTATGGATGGTGAAAACTTCACTTCCCCTATGAACTCAGACGCAGTTAAAAAATACTTCGCATAAAATAGACCCGTTGGACAGTAAAAAGAATAGTCCAGGCAAAAATGGGCATCCCGACGAACCAAGAAAATGAAAAGGTTCGGGCAAAAATTAGGGATTAAAAATGAAAAGATCGTACACCCGGTAAGTTGAAAACCTGAAAAGGCAACTTAGGCAAAAATGGGTATCCCGGTGGATTGAAAACCCGAAAAGGGCGATCCAGGCAAAAGTTAGGGATTAAGCGAATGACTGCGTTCTGAGTTAGTTCTGAATCTCATCACATGTCGATGACTGGAAATTTTCGAAAGGTAGGAAACAGTCCAATCACCTTTTCAGAAGGCTGATCATCTGGAGGATCTTGAAGACGGGCAAGTCATAGCAGAATTGGAACCCAATAGAAATCCATTTCACATTGCCATTAGATTAGTTTCTGTTTTTATCTTTTGTGCGATTACCTCTTTCCAGGGATTGCTTCCTGATGTAAATGCCTATTCAGAGGCCATTCAATCAATAAAATCATGTTATTCAGTATATCTTTGTTTTCATTTTCATTTTACTCTTTTGTTTGCAAAAATGACGTCCGAATTTTTGATAAACATTGCATCATGACACATAAGGGCTTTACAGGTACATGCTTAATAAACATTTAAAATTGCTGTAAATTTTAAGTGCTTTGGATCGTCTATTCAGAACAGATACCTTCGGGGCATTTCCTTAAAATCCCCTGCAGATGATCGTGAATATCTTCCCCAATGAAGTCGCCAACAGACGAATCCGGTGTCTTATCCCTGCAGAGCTGATCAGAGTGTTGGATTCTTCAATCCCCAGCAGGTTCTCACCACTGTACTTCCCCAAGCGTTTGTTTCAGGACATACACTCCCCAGTGGAGTTGACAGTGCCAGACTGTATCTTCCCAGCAGAAGTGGCTGCTCCTTAGAGTTCGAGGCCAGATCGATAATCCCAATGCCAGATCCATGGTTTATTTCCTTGAAGCAGAACCTCGGTACCGTATCATTGTTTGCTTCCCCTGGTGAGTCATCTCTCGCAGATCGTGGTTGCCAGAACCACTATCGCTTTCCCCAACAGCAGGTTTTCAGTGTCGTTCTCTCCCCAGTCTGAATCTCGGAATTTCGTCATTGCTAGAACACCGTGTGGTGGGTCATTTCCCCACATAATTCTTTGCGCTGTGCATCTCCAGCAGCCTTGCCAGGGTCCAGAAGATGGTGATCATTTCCCCAGCAGATCCCCTTGCCTCAGCTTGACATTCTACCCAGCATTTCGCATCCCTGCATGTAGAATCATATTGCATTGCATCCTTCCAAATCGCGTAGCATTTCCATTTTCATGGAGCATTACGCCATTAAAAAATTCAAACATACGCATGTAAGCATAAAACATTCTCGGTATCCCAAGTGATAAGCTAGAAGTTGTTTCCAGTACTCAGACTGAAGATTGTTCATGACTTACCTTTGTTATCCCCAGCAAGTGTCATTGGCCCATGCGCCGCCTCTATTATCTTTCCCTATTTCTGCCGATGCTGACAGGCATGAAGTTTTTCCGGTATTCAGACCGAAGTGGCATTCAGGCCAATTTTCCGGTATTCAGACCGAAGTGGCATTCAGGCCAATTTCCGGTATTCAGACCGAAGTGGCGTTCAGGCTAGTTTCCGGTATTCAGACCGAAGTGGCGTTCAGGCCAGTTTTCCGATGTTCAGATCGAAGAAGTTTCCGACGTTCAGGTCGATGCAACTTGTGGCATTCAGGTCAATTTTCCGATGTTCAGATCGAAGAAGTTTCCGACGTTCAGGTCGATGCAACTTGTGGCATTCAGGCCAATTTTCCGATGTTCAGATCGAAGAAGTTTCTGACGTTCAGGTCGACGCAACTTGTGGCATTCAGGCCAGCCTCTCGGTGTTCAGACCGATATTAATAATCTCATATCTCCTGATGTTCAGATCGAAGTCATTTCCAGTATTCAGACTGATGAGCGGCATTCAGGCCATGGTTATTTCCGTGTTACCATTTATTTTGGTATCCAAGTTAACATTCTTTTTCGGTATTCAGACTGACTCTCACCGTACCAGACGGATTCTTCTTTCAAGACCACCTCTTTGCCGATTCTGACAGACATTGTTACTTCACTTCACTTCAGTGCAAATTTTTGGGCTTTTATTGTATTCAATCCCTTGATACCTCGAAAGCACGAAAGTCGCTGCTATCTTCTTTTCAGGTCTCCAGTTGATTGAATAGGGGCAGCTGTAATACCCCAAAATTTACCCTTCATTTTTCCTGGAAGCATACGCTTTACACCTCATGCATGCATTCATTTTTAGGTCATTTAACATTAGATACATTGCATTTCATCATGTCAATCAGAATTAGATCCAAGAAACTTTATTTAAAAAAAAAGGAAAAAAAAACGAAATAAATAAATAAATAAATAAATAAATAAATAAAAATAATAATAAATAAATAAATAAAAGAAAAAATCTCAGACTTGGGCTTCTCTCAAAAACCCACTAAGCTACCAATATTAGGCTATAAATACTAGAGTTTCAGTGAAATAAACATTTTTTTCTATTCCTATTACCCTGAGGAAAAAGATAGTGAGAGAAGAGCTAACAGAGTTCAGAGCAACCTTCAAATCCTGAAGGGAACTCAACTGCACAGAATCACCTCTGCCTCACATAAACCCTAAAGATTGTTTTGTAAACCTCACGGGTGCAACTCAATTTCAATCAAGCTCTCCAATTAGGTTTGCCCTATATCCATCATCTTTATGCCTTTAATTTGAATGCTCTAAATGTATGAGGTATTATGGGTGAATTTGATACCCTTTTGATGCATGTCTTTTTTGTGAATTTTAATGGCATGATTCATGTGGTTACATTTTGATTTGGGCAACCCTTGATTACTCTATTTTTTTGTCTCTAACCTGTTTGTTGAGTTTTTGTGAGGGCTCACATGACTTTTGCAGGGATAACTTGCGTGGTTTTCCACTTTATTTGTGGGATACCCCCTGGAGGTTTCATTCCGATTACCTGTACTGACTCACTTTCTTTGATGGTGTTTAGTTTGGAAGGATCCCTGGGTTTCCCATTCCTCTAACTGTTGTTACTTCAGATCTTTATCCGCGTGGTACTTTTACATTTTTCCCAAATTTTACTGCTTTCCTAGCTGGAAGACCTCGATAGGAGGCAATGTTTTTGTGTGTTTTTTTTACAGGTTCCTTCGTCAAGGACTGCCTTTTTGCATGAGTTCACCAAACCCTAACCCTTCATTGATTTTTCTTCTCCTAAACACACGTTTACTCCTTCTACTACAGGTGAGTAAGTCTCCAAAGGTCGAGCATCCGGTAGATTGCGTAGTAACGTCGTTCGTCCGAAACCCACTCCATAACCCCGTAGTTACCCGAACTACGGCTTGCTCTGATTCTCATTCCAGATGAGATACGTAGGCATAAGACGCGATGTCTTAGCGAGCACACATCCCCCCAACCCATAGGTCAGCCGAGCTACGAAGACTCTGATTCTCATATTCAGATGAGATACGTATGCAGTGGATGCGACATCCGCGCGAGTCATTTTTATTTAACCTTTTTTTTAAACAGCACAAGATAAACTCACACCCTTTAGACAAGAACTACAAAAGTGGATCCCGTAGAGTACTACGGATGCGTAGGGGTGCTAATACCTTCCCTTCGCATAACCGACTCCCGAACCCAAGATTTGGTTGCGAGACCCCGTCTTGTCCTTTCCTTTTTCAGGTTTACTTCGAGCGTTTCCTTTCCCTCCTTTGGGATGAATAACGCACGGTGGCGACTCTTCTGTCATTTTCTTTCGCCGGTTGTTTTTTCGCACACTGTATTTTTCAGGTTGCGACACATACACCTCCCTCTGACAAGTAAAACACCTAATTCCACTTAAATCACATCTTCCATCATGAAACTTCTTACATACTTGACATTGAGGAGGGTTGTTAGGTCTTTCATGTTGCACTTGTTTTCTCTTGAAAGCCTGAGATCTAGGCCGAAACTGGCTACCTTGCCTCCCTTGGTCTCTCTGTCCACTCCTATACTGATCCCTTTCTTCTTGAACTTTCTTCAAACTGTTCTCAGCCACATAGCATTGTTTTAACAATTCAGCATAAGAAGTGAATTCCCTTTGAGAAAGACTATGGTAAATTTCACCCCTAAGACCAAAAAGAAATTGATCAATCTTCCACCTCTCATCAGGTGCGTACGCGGCCTACCTAGAATAAGCAGCCATATCTTCGAACTTCTCACCATACGTACCTACTGACGTAGTACCCTGCCTAAGCTATTGAATTCAAACTCTTTCTGAATCCTCAAAGAACTAGGAAAATACTTATCTAGGAAAATAGTCTTAAAATGCTCCCAATCCCTATGTGCTCCTTGATTGGTCATAAGAGTCAAAGCACTCTCCCACCATCTCACAGCTGGACCCTTCATCATGTGAGAAGCAAACACAAACTTATTCTCTTCACTATAATGCACTATCTGAAAAATCATTTACATGCTCGTTATCCACTCCTAAGCCTTCACAAGATTCAACCCACCATGGAATTTAGGAGGATTCATGCGAAAGAAATCTCGGAAACTACCACCTGCAGCTTCTTGTGGAACCCCTTGAGGATGCAAACCACCATTCCATTGTTGCATCATCTGTTGCATGAATTGGTTCTGTTGCTGTTGCATCTGTTGCACAAACTGAGGCCATTGAAAACCTTAACTACCACTTGGCGGTTCAGAGTCTGAATTATGGGTTCTGGGTCTACCATGACCTCCGCGTCTGTCAACCATGATCCTGAATGTCATACAAATAGGATTAAGTTGATCAGGCTCAATACTATGAATATAACACCAAGGATAATGATAAAAAAACCACATATGAAGCAGAAAGAAATACTTATAATATATCATAGCTGGTTCGAGGATACGACCTGCTCTGATACCAACTGTAACACCCAGCTGTAACACCCATATATACTTGTAAAGTCATGCATAATGTAACACCCACATATAATATATATCTAGAATACATATTATACATAGTGTAACACTGGTACTGAAATACATAAGCGCCTAGCGGCACGGTGTACATATACATACATGCCCGAAAGAAACATAACATGGCATAAAATGTACACAAAAGTGCCCAAAATAAAACTACTAGGAACTAGATCATTAAACAATGATCCCAAAAATATCTACACAATGAAATAGCCATCCAGTCTCCAGGTAAGCAAGATATCACTCTATCTTGACCTTACCCTTCTCCTGCTCAGAAGCACATGAAAAAAATAATCAACAACATGGGGTGAGATAATAATCTCAGTGGGTTCCCTATCTTATGGGTCCACTCGGCTCTACAGGGATTTCTAATCGATATTCAACTCATATTCAACTCAAGTCAACAAGGGAACAAAGAATTGAGCGATGGGGAAACTAACTCGCAATGTATGGCAACATGCACCTGAGTTCTCAAAACTCAACCACGATCATTATTCAGATCACGACGCATCAATTCCTGAATGGACTTATGTCTAAGCCAGACCCGATTCATGCATGCTCGTATGATTTGACTTTCACGGTGGATATCAGGTTCCCCTATGGGACTCGAACCCACTTTTAAGAACTGTCACTATTATAAGACTCGAACCCAATATTGGGTCTCTTTCACCGTATGGGGCTCTAACCTACTCAGGTGTCCACCTTTCCCCCATGTCCGCCATTGTTGGGACTCAAACCCAATTGAGGCTCGAATCATCAGTCTCACATCTCAATGCTTACTCATCTAAGCATACCACATAGAGATGTGTACCATTACAGAAAAAAACATTCTGAATACATGATCGGTTCCACAAATCATCAGTTCCACGAACCATAACAAGATCCATCAATCACGGGTGACTTCATTCACCATAATACACAAACAATAACACGGCATGTTCCATACAATGCGTCTCATTCTCAAACACAACAACTATTCCTCCACGACCTCCACATAAGCGTCGTACGAATGAATACCATTTTCGAATATTATCTAGGTTACAAACCTAACTCATGACCTAATTTCAATCCTAGGTTAACTCACTGGATTCATCTTATAATTTTCACCATTAGTATGTGTTCAACATAAGCATAGCATCACAATTGATTAATGGTTGGAAGAATGCATTTAGAAACACTTAAGAAATAGATTTTGAAGTTTTTAACATAAGTCAATTGATTGGTTGGGTTGGCCCAATCGATTGGTTCCTCTCACATTTCTGTTTTTCAAAGTTTGTTGAGGATCAATCGATTGATCCTGAGTGTCAATCGATTGGCTCACTAAAAAATTTCCACTGTTCACATACAGAAAGTTTGTGCAATCGATTGTAATGCACTGTCAATCGATTGGTCCTGTAAAAGTCATATTTTTCTACAAAACAACAGGTTGTGCAATCGATTAATGACAGGGACCAATGGATTGGTCCACTCACATTTTCACATTTCCAATTCACAGAACACCATATCCTCTATTATTCCATTTCTAACAAAACATCACTTCTTCTTCCAACAAAACCCATCATACTACATGTTCTTATACACATATACGTCAAGGATTCCAAGCTCATAATCATAAGGATTTCAAAGTCATAATCACAACAAATCATTTTACCACAACCATAACAAATCATGTTATCACAACAATCATAAGAACACATCAAAGCACATGTTCATGGAAATCAACAAGAGCAAGAAAAATATTCATCGTATAACATGGATTTTCATGATTTATCTATGATTCTACAACCCTAATCTTCTAGAAATCTAGGGTTTCTGACTAGAACCCACCTCAAAAATGGAAGAGGAGAAGTTGTTGAAGATGAGATGAGGATGAATATGATGGTGTTGGTTCCAAGATTTTCTTCTTCTTCTTCTTCTTCTTCTTCTTCTTCTTCTTCTCCACTAGCATTGCTTTCTCTTCTTCTACCTTTCCCTTGAACTCCTTTTTTCTTTCTATTCTTTCTGATACATAGAAAACCAAATGGCTTATGGTAGGTGGTAATAGGTAATAACATGTGTTGGTGAGTGATTCCAAAACTAGTTGCAAGTGGCCAAGGGAATGTGTGGTAAGAAAGTGGTTACAGGTAGTAACAAATATCTCAAGAGGCACTATACTTCTAATATTTGTTCTACCGGAGCTATTGACCCATTATTAGTGTTACCAAAATGTCCCAATTAATAAAAGGTAAGTCCCAAATAATATTAGTTAAGTCAACCTGAAGTCACTATTTACTCTATTTATCCCAAATTGACAACTTTTAGAGCACATAGGAACTCAATTGATGTCAATTAATAGGAATTTAGGTATTTAAGGAAATATGGGGTATTACAATATTTGTCCAAAATTATAAACCATTTTACAATTCCAATACAACATTAATGATTTTTTCCCAAAATACCACCATTTATTATTTTTTCTTCTTACCATTCTTTAAATTTCTCTTTCATCTATAATAAATGAAGTACAATATTGTAAAGTCATGTATAATTTGTCTTTCACACGTACAATGATCATTATGTTTCTTAATTTATGTAAAAGGAGCAAAATATCTTATAATTTGGGACGTAGGACGTATGTTAGTTGACACCTATTGACATTTCCGCATTAGCTTATTATTTATAACACATTGTTCATTCTATATATTTTTCAAACATGTTTACCTTAGCGATGCAAATATAATAAAAAATTGTGACTTTATTACTCTCACTATTCCATATAAATTTTTAGATTTACAAAGAAAAAAAATCTAAAAAATGTATTTTAGTTATTGTAAGTTTATTAAAACAAATTCAATTATACCCTCAATTTACACCACTTTCAACTTATTAAAAATCACCAATAGTTAATAAGAAAAAAAGTAATAAAATAACTATTTCTCTTTCTTTCTTTATATATATATATATATAATATATATATATATATATATATATATATATATATATATATATATATATATATATATATATATATATATATATATATATATATATATATATATATTATATATATATATATATATATATATATATATATATATATATATATATATATATGTGTGTGTGTGTGAAATACTTTATGTAAGTTTTGGCCCATAAATTTTTTAAATGTGCAATTTGTCTTGGTAGTTTTTTGGATGCTATTTTAAAGTCCCGAATATGTCATTTATTTTTAAAGAAAAAAAGAAAATGTCCATATTAAATAAATCACACAAAATAAAATTTCCCTCAACTTCATTAATTAAATATGATTTTTAAATTCACACATTTAATTCACAAATAACACCACTTACTACATGCACACAACCACCACAAATATAATATTTTACCATGATACAACTAATGTTATTATATATGGTTGGAATATAAAGTGACACTAAATTTTAAGCAATTTTACATAGATATATTTACTAACTATCAAATTATAAATATGTTTAAAAGTGATTTGATAAAATTTGGTAGTATTTAACTATTTTATAAATATATATATATATATATATATAAATCACAAGATACACTATACAAATTTTATTAATCTTTCATTTGTCTTGAAGTATTCATTATTTCTTTTCTATCTTTTTATTTTTTCTTGTTTCACATGCATATGAATAATACAAATTTTGACAAACTATTTTAACTCGAATTTTTTTGAATATGAACATGTGATGTGTTCTACCACGTCACTAAAATTACACGTTTTAAAAACATAGAGGAAACATTACATTTACGATTAAGTATTTTTAATTTGACTAGACTTATTACTTTTAACTTAATTCCTCCTCATATTGAGCATCACTTGATTAATAAAATGCGTTAATATTGTTTGTGTCAAAAACAAAACTTTGAGAAGAAATTACATTTACAGCTTCGACCATAGATTTCAACAATTTTCTTAAATCTCTAATTAATACTTAGGTTAACTAGATATATATATATATATATATATATATATATATATATATATATATATATATATATATATATATATATATATGTATATATATATATATATATATATATATATATATATATATATATATATATATATATATATATATATATATATATATATATATATATATATATATATATATATATATATATATATAAAAGGTTAAAGGTTTAAGTCTTTTTTATTTTAATTTTTGTAATTGAATTATTTATTTTAAAAAAAAGGATAAAGCATAGGTGCAGTTCCAAAGATATTTTTGATGCTCTTTTTCATTCATAAGGTGATACCTGTCCAAAACTTAATGTCACATTCCGATCCTCTACCGAAACATGACTTTGTCGTGCATTTATTTTTCAAAAAATGGGAGATTAACTCCACATGTTATATCATGAATGGAAAATAATTCTAACAATATATAAGCAATTGTACTTAAGTTTGGTCCTTTGAATAAAATGTTAATCTAAAAGATCGAATCTCATTCTCCGTATGTTCTTCATTCTATGTTTTTTTTAACATATTGTAAAATTCTACTCCTTCTATCTCAAATTATAAATCATTTTGTCTAAAATATTTGTCCCAAATTATAAGCCACTTTACAATTCCAATATAACATTAATGACTTTTTCCCCAAAATACCACCATTTATTAATATTTCTTCTTACCATTCTTTAAATTTCTCTTTCATCTATAATAAATGAAGTGCAATATTATAAATTCATGTATAATTTGTCTTTCACACGTACAATCATCATTATGTTTCTTAATTTATGTAAAAGGAGCAAAATGTCTTATAGTTTAGGACGTAGGACGTATGTTAGTTGACACCTATTGACATTTCCGCATTGGCTTACTATTTATAACATATTGTTCATTATATATATTTTTCAAACATGTTCACCTTAGCGATGAAAATTTAATAAAAAATTGTGACTTTATTACTCTCACTATTCCATATTAATTTTTAGATTTACAAAGAAAAAAAATGTAATACCCCGTATTTCCTTAAGTACCCAAATTCCTATTAATTGAGATCAATTGAGTTCCAATGTGATCTAAAAGTTGTCAATTGGGATAAATAGAGTAAATAGTGAGTTCAGGTTGACTTAATTAATATTAATTGGGACCGACCTTTTATTAATTTGTACATTTTGGTAACACTAATAATGGGTCAATAGCTCTAGTAGAACAATTATTATGATTAGTACCACTTCAGATATTTGTTTCTACCCACCTCCTAACCACACATATGCTTCATGTCTTGTGGTCCACATGTTACTATCTCTTACTACCTACCATATGCCAATTGCTTTCTCTATGTATCAGACAAGTGAATAGAGAGAATAAGGTAGTTCATAAGAAGAAGAGAAAACAAGCTAGTAGAGAAGAAGAAGAAGGAGAAAAGCTTGGTGTCGCATCCGCGAAAAACAACCGGCGGGCTGAAACAAAAACAACACAGAGCCGCCACTGCGCGTTATTTATCCCAAGATAGGGAAAGGAAACGCTCAGAGAAACCTGGAAAGAACATGGTCTCGCGACCAGAGAGAAAGGGTAAGGGAGTCGGTTACGCAAGGGGAAGGTATTAGCACCCCTCACGTCCGTCGTACTCGACGGGATCCACGTTCTAAGAAAAGAAAAGGTTGCTAAAACATCACACACACAAGCAAAAAAAATTTCAATCATTTCTTTACAAGTATGAGCATTTCATGATGGTTTTGGCAAAGCATACATAAATGTGACACATTCCACAAACCCTAGGCTCATTATTTTTCCATTCATGCAAAAAATTCCAAAAAATATCCATTAAATTCTACACATTCTTATGAGAAAAATGCAAAAAATTGCACTCAATTTGGATAGAAAATGAATGAGATATCAATTTTTAAAGATTTGTAACCAAAAATGAAAATAAAAAGAAAAAGAAATAAGAATAATTATTTATTAAATGGCGCCAGTGGCATTTTTGAAAATATCTTGAACTTCACCAAAACGGCGCCGTTTTGAGCTTGGAAATGAAATAATTTCATTGGCTGGAAGCGGCGGTAAACAGCAGTTCGAAAAGGCAAAGGAAAAAAATGGATCAAACACCTATTGTTCATCACTTTTACTCAAACAAATTTCCAGAAACCTCAAGAACGCATGAACATCGAATTTCAACAAAAATTCACAAGCCTATAGTCATTGGAAAGGTCTAAGTGCCAGGATCATGGATATGTCATCTAAATGGCCTAATTCTCACTGTAGCTCACGGATCGAGCGCTTTAGGTTTTGACATCCAATCTTAAAATCAAGATATCTTGCTCTACAGTTCATCATTTCAAAAACTACATCTAGCACGATCATCTACATGGAAAGCACTATAGAACGCATATCACAATTCACAAAATGATGAGATTCGAAATCACACCTTAAATTGGAGACAGTGTTGAATCTTGAGGTTTCTGCGCGTGATTCCTTGAAACAGGTGAAGATTGAAGCTCAGCAAGGTAGTTGGAATGATCAGGTAAGCTCAAGGTTGCTTTTATTGGAAGAAAATGCAATTTGCCATTGATGCACCAAGAATGAACAGTTGAGATTCGTGATGGTTATGGAGATGCTTTCTCAAAACAGTTGAAGATCCATGTTCATAGAGCACACAGCAAAAGAATCATTCGAATTGATGAAGAATTGAAGGAGTTTGGATGAATTTTGTTCTTGAAGGTTCTTGATGAATTTGGAGAATTGGAGGGAAAAGTTGTTAGAGTTTCTTGTGATTTGTGATTGTGATCCAAAGTTAGTTATGATTCGGCTCTTATACTTCCACTTAATCACACTCTTAATCATGAATTAACCAAAATGAAATGTGATTAGCAAAAATGCATTTTACTAAACAAGGGCAAAATGTACTTTTCACCCTGGGGCCCATGACAGCTGTATGACAGCTCACACACTCTCCAAATTCCATTTGTGATGTGTTGCAACTTGTCTCATGGCAATTGGTTTTGTATTTTCCAATTTCACTATGTCATGCCAAATTGTGTAATTTCAAGTGCAAGTTCAAAATGCCTTTGCCAAATATTGGACTTTGGAAGTTTATGACAGTTGAGACAATTTCTAATTTGCATTTGTGAGGTGTTGCAAAAATCCCCATGCCAAAATTCCCATTATTTCTCAACTTGGACCATTTTGCCCTTGGATTTTTAACTATACACTTGAAAATTGACTTTTTGCATTGACCATTTTTGATGAATTCCAATTATGCACCATGAAAGTACATGTCAAATGGAGTTTTCTCATAAAAAGATCACTCAATTTGGACACTCCATGTGGAAGTTATGCCACTTTGATTATAGGTCTTTTTTGAAATTGAATGGACCATAACTTGTCAACCATGCATGAGAATTTCAAGTTCTTGGACTTTTTGGAAAGGTGAGACCAAGATCTACAACTTTCATGTTGAACAAATTTTCATTTGAAGCTTCCTTGGACATGTAATTTTGTGGTCAAAAACTTTCCATTTTTGGAAACTTCCATTACAAGTCACTTTCTATTTTTGGCAATTTTTGTCCTGACTTTATTTTCTTCATTCTTGAGCTTTGCAATGTCAAATAACACTTGTTCCAACATGAATGAAGTGTATCCAACTCTCTCCCACCTCCAAATCCATAAAATCAAGCACAGTTGACCACAGTTGACTTTTTCAACTGATAGATGAATTTGGCAATGCATAGATCAAACTGAGCTCCAATCTTCTGATGAAATGGCCCAATGATGAAACCCTAGCCTCCATAAGCACAATAAAACCACATGGAATGATCCTCATATCCATCATAGACCCCATCTCCTAGCCATGCCCTGATTGGCCCAATGCACCTGATTAGGGTTGACCAGTGGTCAAAACCCTAATCTCAAGGAATATGCTTCAACACTTGATGATGACAAACCATGATGATGATGATGAATTATTTCAAACAAGATGAAGACCGATCTCCTTGAGAATCACAAAACCCTAATTTGGACCTCCACATCCTCAGATGATTAATGACCAGTCCAATGAAACACTAGCATGCACATGACCTCTTCATCTTCTGATCAAGACTTGGGAAGATGACTTGCACAATGTAACCACATGATATGCAACATGCAATGCTTAATGACCTAAAAAAAATGATATGCAATATGTTAGCTAGTCCCAAGAGAGGAGGGCAAATTTTGAGGTGTTACAGCTGCCCCTATTCAATCCACTATGAACCTGTCGATATGAACAGCCTCGGCTTTCAGATGATCAGGATGAAGAGTGATTGAATACCAAGAACAGACGAACAATTTGCACTCCGATGGGAAATAACTAACAACGCCTGTCAGAATCGGCGAAGAAACAATCTTGAAGAAAAATCCGTCTGGTACGGAGACAGTCGGTCTGATCACCGAAACAGCAATGTCGACCTGGATACCAAAATAAATGGTAACGCAGGGATAACCATGGCCTGAACACCACATCCGCTGGGGATTATTATTCCTTTCTTTTTTTTATGCTTTTCTTGAACCCCGAATTTTTTCTGATAATCTTTTTTATTTTCTTGAACCCCGAAATTTTCTTTATCACAAATGATCCCCGATCACTGCATTTGAACCCCGTTCTCCTGTTTGCCACAATAATGAACCCCATTCTCCAGTTTGAACCCCAGTCGCCTGACGATAACTCACGATCGCCAATGTGAACCCCATCTCCAGAAAATGCCGCAACATCTCCCTTTCTCCATTTGAACCCCGTCTCCAGAAAACGCCTCAACATTTCCCTTTCTCCGATTGAACCCCGTTCTCCAACTTCTTGTGATAATTCCGCTGGCAACATCGGAAATAACACCAAACCACTCTGAGGGCGACATATCAGAGGGTAAACCTTCGCAAAAGGAAGGTAACATGTGTATCTCTTCATCCGAAGACACCTATAACGACCTCCATCAGCCTCAGCCAGAGTCTAAGGTGACACATGAACAGAAGATAATCCTAAGGACCTCATCCCGGATACATTCTTCAACTCCAATCTTCATTTGAACCCCAGAAAATGCCTCAACATATACTCTTCTCTGATTGAACCCCGATCTCCAGAAAATGTCGCAACACTTCCCTTTCTTCATTTGAACCCCGTCTCCAGAAAATGCCTCAACATCTCCTTTTCTCCATTTGAACCCCGTCTCCAGAAAATGCCTCAACATCTCTTTTTCTCCATTTGAACCCCGGAATCGCGTTGATCGCGTAACGTCTTCTGATATTATTTCCATCTCTGTCCGACGGAAACATTTCCTCCAATATCGCACTACTGGGGAACATTGCTGATCTGACGTCGTGATGCTGAACTCCTCGGAGTACCATCTTCACCATCTGAAGAAACCAAACCTTCAAGCGGTAACCACGGCTTGAATCTCGCTGATCGCGTAACCTTCCCATCTCTGCCCGACGGAAAAACTCCTCCAGTATCGCACTACTGGGGAAATACCTTTGATCAAATCATGAGGCCAAACTCCTCGGAGTAACACCTCTACTTTGGGTAAAACCACCTCTCAAACGGTAACCACGGCTTGAGACTAGCTTGTGCTTGTAATATGATGCATGATTGATTTTTTCTGCATAATGCCCCATAACTATGGAAATGCTACGCGCTTTATCATTTTTCTATGCAACATGCTATGCTATTTTTTACATGATGAATGTATAAAAAGTATCCCTCTCAAGGGACTCTCCTGAGGAACACGAGACACTCTGCTGAGGAACTCGTCAATACTCCGATCTCCACCCTGCTGGGGAATAAGCACTGCTGTTGGGAAAAGGTAACCCTTGCTGAGGAAGAACCTCCTTTGCACCCAATCCGCTTGGGAAACTGCTGGGGATAATAACCACCAGTGCTCTGTGGGGATACATCGGTCTTTGACTTGCTGAGGATATCAATCCCAACCCTGCTTGGAGAACCCTCACAGATACCTGACGACTTCACTGGGAAAATGCTCACAGATACTCTGCCGGGAAACAGCCACCTCCAGGCCCGTCGATTGGGGAAGCATCGATCTGACACCTGCTGGGGATAACCATCCTGACCCTGCTAGGGAAGCGAATGCCACTCCGCTGGGGACAACCCATGCAATCCATAGGTAGAATCAACTCAGCGGGGATGCAGATATCAGTCCGCTATGGAAACTCATCCAATCCACTGGTAGGATGAACACTACTGGAGATATATTTCATTGAAACCCGCTCCACTCGGGGATAGCAACCTTCAGGCATGGCTGCTGAGGAAACACCGTTTACTTGCCGGGGATAACCATCCTGACTCGGCTGGGAACCACAGACCTTGGATCTGCTGGGAATTGGTCCTCTAATTCTGCTTGGGGACCTAGCTGGGGAAATGAGAAAAGTTGGTACAGAACACCCGTCGACTTGCCGAACCATGATATCCACCTCCCAATCTCGTATCAGCTTTCCACTTTTGAGAATTCCCAGACTCGTCTAGACCTTTTCTGCTCCATCATCTTGTATTCCCAATCGCTCCGCGCTCGACGAAGATCGAACTCCTGGGATTTATACAGAAATTTCAATCTTCCGACTTTGAAGAGTCTTCTTGATTAATTCCAAAGGTTGTCGGACGTCCCGACGTCTTCTCATCACTTCTCTATCCATTCATATTCCCTCGTTGGACCCTGCGGGGAATCTCTACAGACTTTCCAATCTTCCGATTTTGAAGAGTCTTCTTGATTGATTCCAAGGGTCGTCGGACGTCTCGACGTCTCTCCGTCATCCCTTCACATTCATTCGTCCCTGACTGGATCCTGCGGGGAATTTCTACAGACTTTCCAATCTTCCGATTTTGAAGAGTCTTCTTGATTAAAATCAAGGATCGTCGTACGTCTCAATGTTTTCGTCACTCTTTCATCCATTCGTCCCTGATTGGACTCCATGGGGATTTGTTTTGTCAACAGCTTCCACATCACAACCTGCAAGTGAGTGAAAAACATCTAACAACACCTGCAAAACAGATCGTTAGATAAAACCGTGCCTCAGGCGTGTCAAGATTTCAACACTTGGGTCACTCCACCTTCCAAATAAGATTTCAAGTTTTCAATCTTATAAACATGCATTGGAAGGGACCTGTATGTCTTAAAATGCAACATTCTTTATCAAAATATTGGATGTTTTTGCAATCAAAGCGGTAATGAAAAACAAAAACAAAATTATTTGACTGAATATGCATTTTATTGATTGAAAAAGTGTGGCTCAAATTGAGCAATACAAAGGAAGCAATTCCTGAAAAGAGGTAATTGCGCACAAAAGGAAAAATCTATCCTAATGGCAATGTGAAACTCGTGATCTCATCGAGTTCCAACTCGGTTACACCCCATATGTCCTCAGACTCTCCGTGCTTTCTGCCTTCTGAACAAGACGATTCTGATTGATCCCTACCGGGTATTATCCATGATGCTTTAACTGAAGCGCAAACGATCATGCTAGACGCACTTGTTCGTTTCAATCCCTCTTTTTCCTGGACCGCCCTTTCGGGTTTTCAGTCCACCGGGATACCCTTTTTTGCCCAAGTCGCCTTTCCAGGTTTTCGACTTGCCGGGTGTACGTTTTTTCATTTTATATCCCTAATTTTTGCCCGAACCTTTCTTTCTGTTTTTTTTTGGTTCGCCGGGATGCCCATTTTTGCCTGGACTATTTTATTCTTTTCGTCCAGCGGGTCTCTTTACACGAAGTATTTTTTAAATGCGTCCGCATTCACAGGGGATGGAAAATCCTCGCCATCCATGGTCGTTAACAACAAGGCTCCGCCAGAGAAAACCTTCTTGACCACGAACGGACCTTCATAATTGGGCGTCCATTTGCCCCTTCGATCGTTTTGAGGAGGAAGGATCCTTTTCAGCACCATATCACCCACGTGACACACCCGAGGTCGCACCTTCTTGTCAAAAGCACGCTTCATTCTCTGCTGGTATAACTGCCCATGACAGATGGCCGCTAGCCTCTTTTCCTCTATCAGGCTCAGCTCTTCATATCGGGTCCTTACCCATTCCGCCTCTTGCAACTTCACGTCCATCAGGACTCTCAAAGAGGGAATCTGAACCTCAACTGGTAATACAGCCTCCATTCCATATACCAATGAGAAAGGAGTTGCCCCAGTAGATGTACGCACCGACGTTCGGTACCCATGCAATGCAAACGGCAACATCTCATGCCAATCTTTGTAGGTTACCACCATTTTCTACACAATCTTCTTTATATTCTTATTGGATGCCTCAACCGCCCCATTCATCTTCGGACGATAGGGAGAAGAATTGTGATGCTCGATCTTGAATTCCCGGCACAGTTCTGCCATCATCTTATTGTTCAAATTAGAACCATTATCAGTAATGATTCTCTCGGGAATCCCATATCTACAAATGATGTCTCTCTTGAGAAACCTGGCAACGACCTGCTTTGTCACATTCGTATAAGAGGTTGCTTCAACCCACTTGGTGAAGTAATCGATAGCCACTAATATGAATCTGTGCCCATTCGAAGCTGTAGGCTCAATCTTCCCGATCATATCAATGCCCCACATAGCAAACGGCCATGGGGACGACATTAAACTCAACGGATTTGGAGGCACGTGCACCTTGTCAGCATAAATCTGGCATTTATGACACTTCCGCACGAAGTTGAAACATTGGGCCTCCATTGTCATCCAATAGTAACCTGCTCTTAGCAGCTTCTTTACCATCGCATTCCCACTGGCATGGGTACCGAACGACCCTTCATGAACCTCTTTCATCAATTGGCTTGCTTCTCTATCATCAACACATCTGAGCAAGACCCAATCAAAATTCCGCTTATACAAAACCCCATCCTTATTCAGGTAAAACACCATGGCCAACCTCCGCAGAGTCTTTCGGTCCTTTTTCGATGCTCCCTTAGGATACTCTTGAGTCTCCAGATAGCGCTTGATATCATAATACCACGGCTTCTCATCATCAGACGTTGTATCAACAGCAAACACATAAGTCGGTCTATCCAGACGACCTACTTCCACACTGGGAAACTGATTCCACCACTACACCTTAATCAAGGCGGCCAGAGTAGCCAAAGCATCTGCCAAAGGGTTCTCCTCTCTGGGCACATGATGCATCTTCACCTTGGTGAAAAACGTCAACAATCTCCTCGTATAATCCCGATATGGCACTAAATGAGATTGATGCGTATACCATTTCCCGTTGACCTGATTTATCACCAGAGCTGAATCTCCATATATGACAAGGTTCTTGATCCTCAAATCAATCGCCTCCTCAATCCCCAATATGCAAGCTTCATATTCAGCCACGTTGTTGGTACACTCAAATGTTAGCCGGGCAGCAAAAGGAATATGGGATCCTTTCGGCGTAACCAAAACAGCACCAACACCGCTTCCATTCACGTTAACGGCCCCATCAAACATCAGAATCCATTCGGATTCAGGGTCAGGCCCCTCCTCCGGGATTGGTTCCTCGCAATCTTTCGATTTGAGAAACATGATGTCCTCATCAGGGAACTCAAACTTCATCGGTTGATAATCATCAATGGGTTGCTGAGCAAGGTAATCAGACAATACACTCCCCTTGATAGCCTTCTGAGAGGTATACTGTATATCATATTCTGTCAAAATCATTTGCCACCTCGCAACCCGTCCGGTCAATGCTGGCTTCTCAAAAATGTACTTGATTGGATCCATCTTGGAAATCAATAAAGTGGTATGAACCAGCATATACTGCCTTAGTCGGCGAGCATCCCAGACCAAAGCACAGCAAGTTTTCTCGAGCAGTGAATACCTTGTTTCACAGTCGGTAAACTTTTTGCTAAGGTAGTATATGGCATGCTCTTTTCGACCAGACTCATCATGCTGCCCCAATACACACCCCATAGACCCCTCGAGGACTGTCAGGTACAGAATTAACGATCTTCCCTCCACAGGAGGCATCAGAATCGGAGGCTCCTGCAAATATTCTTTTATCTTTTCAAATGCCGCTTGGCAATCATCATTCCACCTGACCGTTTGATCTTTTCTCAACAACTTGAAAATTGGCTCGCACGTGGCCGTTAGATGAGATATGAACCGTGAAATGTAGTTCAATCTACCTAAGAAACCACGCACCTCCTTCTTCGTTCTCGGTTCAGGCATTTCTCTTATTGCTTTTACTTTTGCAGGATCAACCTCGATTCCTTTCTCACTCACAATGAACCCCAACAATTTACCGGACCGCACTCCGAACGTGCACTTGTTCGGATTCAACCTCAGTCTGAACTGTCTCAACCGGTCGAACAACTTGGCAAGATCTACCAAATGCCCCTCCTCTGTTTGGGACTTTGCTATCATGTCATCAACATAGCATTCAATTTCATGATGAATCATATCATGAAACAAAGTCACCATGGCCCTCTGGTAAGTAGCACCGGCGTTCTTGAGACCAAATGGCATCACCTTGTAACAAAAGGTGCCCCATGGTGTAATGAACGTTGTTTTCTCCATATCATCTGGCGACATTTTTATTTGATTATAGCCAGAAAAGCCATCCATGAAGGAAAACACCGAGAATTGAGCCGTGTTGTCTACCAACACATCAATGTGAGGTAATGGAAAATCATCTTTCGGACTAGCTCTGTTCAGATCTCGGTAGTCCACACACATTCTCACCTTCCCATCTTTCTTCGGGACTGGCACGATGTTCGCAACCCATGGCGGATAATTAGTGACAGCAAGGAATCCAGCATCCCACTGCTTCTGCA
Source organism: Lathyrus oleraceus (assembly GCF_024323335.1). Lineage (NCBI taxonomy): Eukaryota > Viridiplantae > Streptophyta > Magnoliopsida > Fabales > Fabaceae > Lathyrus > Lathyrus oleraceus. Next base: position 136,960 of record NW_026112427.1, read on the forward strand.
CCTCTTCTTTAATTTTCATCGCCATATCAGGTCGAGTTCTGCGCAACTTCTGCTTCACTGGAGGACAATCTGTTCTCAACGGTAGCTTGTGCACAACAATATCGGTATCCAACCCTGGCATATCTTGATAAGACCAGGCAAAGATGTCGACATACTCTTTCAACAACACTACCAATCTGCTCTTAACACTTTCCTCCAAAGCAGCCCCGATTTTCACCTCTTTCTTAACCTCGTCGGTACCCAGATTTACAACCTCAACCGGCTCTTCGTGCGGCTGAATCACCTTCTCCTCTTATTTCAACAATCTGGCTAATTCCCCTGGCAGTTCACAATCTTCTTCGTCTTCTTCTTCGGCATGATAGATTGGATTGTCGAAGTCATACAAGGGTGTAACGGGATTGTTATCAATGAGATCCGGGGGAGAATCGCATCTGCATGAATGTTGATTCATGCATTGCTTTAGAACCGGTGTGAGACAAAAAATGAAAACAGGAAAATGAAAACATTGCCATTTTTATTTTGTTTTTATTTTGAAACTGCAAAAATAAATGAAAAACAGGGAACACCGCTTTTTACTGAAAAACATCCTTTATTTATGATGCGAATTTGCAAATTTAGACATGAGGTGGCCCTTACAATGAACCATTACGTGTCGGGCAACACGCAAGGCTTTCATGCATATAAGACTAAAACAGGAAAAATATTACTCTTCCAGCAGAGTGACCCGGATAATCTTTTCAGCCTTCCAGTTCTGGATTCCCATCCCTGGTGCGCACGGCTTTATCCACCGGTCCATGTCACAGTCGCTATCAGCATCGTCACTCATCATGCAGATGTGATCCGGATCCAGCATTCCGGCACTTGTGAAAGTGACTGACGTACGACGTCCTCTGCCCTGTCCTGATGAGCCTCTGCCAGGCTGATACCCCACTCCGAAGCGATCCTTCTTGGCGGAGACATCCATCATTCTGCCCCAACCAGGAGCTTCTCCACTCTTCACCACCTCAGCGGCCTGTTTGTACGAAGCAATGGACGGTTTCTCTTCTTCTTTTGCAAACAGAGCATTCTCCACCTTAATGGTTTCGAAAGCTTGACTGGGCGTTTCCCAGATTTCACCATCCATCTCAACATATTTGAATGAGGACAAGTGACTGACAAAGATGTCCTCCTCTCCGCACACAGTAACGACTTGGCCCTCCCAGATGTACTTCAACTTCTGGTGCAAAGTCGAGGTCACTGCCCCAGCAGCATGAATCCATGGCCTACCCAACAAGCAACTGTATGCCGGCTGAATATCCATGACATAGAAAGTCGACTTGAACACCTCCGGGCCAATCTTCACTGGCAGCTCGACCTCTCCAAACACGGCCCGCTTCGACCCGTCGAATGCCCGCACTATCAAATCAGTCGGAGTCAGAATCAGCCCATCACAGTTTAGCTTCGCCAGAGCCTTCTTTGGCAACACATTTAAAGAGGAGCCGGTATCAACCAACACATGCGAAAGCACGGCTCCTTTGCATTCCATAGCTATGTGTAGTGCCCTATTGTGATTCCTCCCATCCACAGTCAAATCCATATCCGTAAATCCCAACCCATGGCTGGCATACACGTTAGACACCACTATCTCCAACTGGTTGATTGTGATCTCTTGAGGAACATAGGCTTTCTTCAGAATTTTCAACAAAGCCTCTCTATGCCCCTCGGAGCTTAACAGCAATGACAGAATGGATATTTTGGAAGGAGTCTGCTGCAAATGGTCCACCAATTTGTACTCTGACTTTTTGATGATCCTCAGAAATTCTTCAGCATCATCATCAAGTTTTTCATCCGACCCCGCAGGCGCCGGTGTCACCACAGGAGTACTATTATCAACCACAGCCTTCCCTTTCGCCCTGGCTAAAGCCTCGGCCTTTTCTTTTTTCTCTTTTTCTCCTTCTCCCCTCCTCAACGCATCGGGAGCAAATAATCTACCACTGCGAGTGAAACCGCTGGTACCGGCATTATCCACCTTCGAAACGGTGGTTTCACTTGCAGATTGTTCCTCTACCTTCTCCCCATTGCAATACACTTCTCCACCATAATGCCAAGGCACGACATCATCTTTGTCATAGGGAATTGGCCCAGGTACCGTGATGGTAACTGGAGCCGCTTCAGCTAGATTAGACAAATCCACCGGGTCGAAATAGATTGTTATGGTGGAAACCTCCTCCTTTTCCTTACCAGCCTTCTTCTCAACCACAATATCCCCATTGTCCATCAGACCCTGGACAGTCTTCCTCAGAAGTTCGCACCCATTAACAGAACCAGTGCACTCAGCACAATCATCTTCACATCCCGGATGAACCCCATTTTTCAACAACAGCCCCTTGACCTCAACCAACGGAGTCTTCAACTGATCAATATACAACAACCCAACTCGGCTCTCCTCAAAGATAGCATTCACCCCCCTTTGACCATGCGCGGACATGGGATTTGCATTGACATTGGGAGAGGGTGCGAAGTTGATTGCTTTTGAATCCACCAGGTCTTGAACTGTGTGCTTAAAAGCTTTACAGTTCTCAATGTTATGTCCGGGCGCACCTGAGTGGAATTCACACTTTGCATTCTCATCATAACTGGCTGGCCTTTGATCAGGTCTCAAAGGTGCCAGAGACCGTGTCTGCACAAGCCCCAAATCTGTCAATTTCTTAAACAGGAAGGAATAGGTCACCAGAGGTCTATCAAATTGTCTGTCCACTGCTTTACCCCTTACCTGATAACCAGCCCTCTGAGGCCTCTGCTGTTGTTGCTGCTGCTGTTGCGGTTGTTGTTCAGCAGGAATAGTTACCGCAGTGGTGTGCTGGAAGTAACGATCCCTACTGGGTCCTCGTTGAGCGTAGACAACACTGGTATCTCCTTCCTTCTTTCTCTGACCACCATTACCAAAAGGCTTCTTCGACCCAGCCAACGAAGAAGAAGCAGTACCCTGAATTTTACCGAGCTTCAGCCAGCTCTCTATTCTCTCCCCTGCCACGACAATATCAGAAAAGTTGGTCACCGGACAACCAACCATTCTCTCAGCAAATGCCCCCTGCAGGGTTCCCATGAACAGATTCGACATTTCTCTGTCAACAAGAGGAGGTTGCACTATGGCAGCCAACTCTCTCCATCGTTGGGCATACTCCTTAAAACCCTCATTGTTCTTTTGAGACATACCCTGCAGCTGGGTACGACTCGGAGCCATGTCAACATTGAACTGATATTGCTTGAAGAACGCGTCCCCAAGATCCTGCCAATTCTTAATATCTGAGGACTTCAGCTTGGTGTACCATTCCAGTGAGCCTCCAGACAGGCTGTCCTGGAAGAAATACATCCATAGCTTCTGATCCATTGTGTACGCAGAGATCTTGCGGACAAAAGCTTGGAGGTGAGTCTCAGGACAAGAACTTCCATTGTAACGGTCAAAAGTGGGCGCTTTAAACTTCTGTGGGATCACAATCCCCTCAACAAGCCCCATATTAGACATATTGATCATCCCGGGAGTGGCATAACTTTCCAGCACCTTAATCTTCTCAGCCAACAGCTGAATCTCCTTGTTTTGAGGCTGGACCCCATACTGACCCAACGGCTCATTATGCATGGAAAACTGGTCTGCTTCCCTGTCTTCCTCTCTGTCGTCATCAAACCCGTAGAATGGAGGCAACAGACTGTCCTTCAGATTCTGCCCAGGTTGACCACCAGCAACACTGAAACCTCCAGCATTATTATTCACTATACCGACCGTTGTCCTCTTACCACCATCCCGAGAACCACCTAGCCCCTGGTTGGAGACACCATCCAGGTTTACACCACTATTTGCTGCAGAAGCCCGCTCGAGCTTCTCAACTTTGTCTGCTAGAGCTTTCTGACCAACTGCAAAGCCTTGCATAATGTTGATCAGCTCAGTCATCTTGTCCTTCAGCTCAAGAATATCAGTATTCGGGAGATCCATCAGTCTGGGCGTATTACGTCGCGTGAAGTATCTGTGAGGACGAGTTGAGTGCAAAGGTACAGTTTTGCGAGCGCGAGCAATGATTCCTGAAACAATCAAGCACGTTAGAACTGATACCTGCAAAAATAAAACACAAGTTATTATGATCATGCATGAATGCAGTGCTTATCCACATGAGGAACACTTTGTCTCTCGATCCTGGCTTCATCGAGACAAAATAATACTTCGGCAGCAATATTTTGACATTCATCATTCAATTTCAACATACAGATCAGGGATAGATGATTTAGCAAAGATATCACCAAACCATGTGTGTGCTCGTGCGAGTGCATACGGTAAAGCAAATAAAGCTTGCAGATCAATCACTGAATGAAAATAACCATCACATAGCAAAATGCACAATAAGTGCCATAGTCATACATCAAATCAGATACAAATCTCCAGAATCGGGAAAAGAAATACAAGCAAAATGAATTCCGTCAACAAGCCTGACGGTAATCCAACACAAATAAGAAAGGTCTACACTGAAGGAGGTCCCGCAGACGGCTCTGTATCATCAACCATCTGGGTAAACTTCACCGCGAACCTAAGCTCAGTGTTCTCTTGCTGCAATCTCCCTATCTCCTTCTGGTGCATCTTCATCTGTCTGAAGTAATGATCCCTCTCAGCAAGATAGTGATCTCTCTCAGCAATAATCTTTGCTTTCTCAGCTTCCCATTTTGTAGCAAGGACTTTGGCTCCGGCATCTCTCTGATCCCTCACAAGGATTTGCCTCCTCTTCTCTTCTTCAATAACCCTCAAGGCCCTAGCTAGTTTCTCCTTGGTAAGGTCATGCTCCTTTATGGATGACTCTAGTGCTTGGCTGACCTTGCCATAATACGCGGTGTCTATCTCAAAGCGCTCCACCACAAGAGCATGTCTCTTATCCTGGTCTTCCATTTTCCCTTTGATTTCCTGATTAGTCATTTGGATTCTAGCAACCCTCATTTCCAACTCGGTCTTCTCTACCTGCAACTGATCCCTCTCCCTCTTCATTTCCAAGAACTCTTCTATACTGATAGAAGAACGAGACTTCTCAATCACCGGATACCAAAGATCACCCACAGGAAAAGGTAGACGAGTGAACTCCACTCTCCTTCTGAGCCATTCATCAAACAAAGGGAAAGACCTACTATTAGCTCTACCAAAAGGAATCTTGCCTTTCCTTTGAATATTACGCCATGCCTCAGACACTTTCTCCAATGCTGACCGGTTACTCTCGACAGGGAAGTAACAAGAGTCCTGAATCTCATACTCGAGAGGAGGAGCCTCCATAGCAAATCCCCTTTGTCTCTTAAGAAGTGTCGGGTTATAACTGATACACCCTTGAACTCCTATAAGAGGCACATTAGGAAAACTCCCGCAGCTACAAATGAAATCTCGTCCCGCCTCATCGATATGAGTCCAAGTTATGTCCTTGGCACGCAAACCCATCAACTTGGTCGCCCAACTGACAGTATGGTCAAGAAGAACAAAAGCACCCTTGGTAGGCAAATATCCCATGAACCATTTGTATAGCAACTGAGCGCAACATCGTATCAATCCCCCACGCCTCTTCTCGTTCCGATTATGGACCGAGTAATAGACATCTCCGATCAAGGTGGGGATAGGATTCCTCTGAGCAAACAAGCGGATGGCATTAATATCCACGAAATTCTTCTGATTAGGGAACAAGATGATTCCATAGACGCTCACAGCAATCAAAGCACAGACAGCCCTCCAATTGCCCAAAGCAGCATACTCCTTGGCCTTAGCTTCCAAGAGGCTTAGATGAAAACCGGGCAAATTCCCCTTCTCCTTCAAACCTCCTCTAATCACTTCCTGGCTCAAATAAAGAGCACGAGAGATCTCCCCAACATCAGGCTCCTCCTTAGTGGCAAGGAAAGGTACCTGGTTTTTGATCTGAATACCCAGGATGCCAGCATAGTCCTCCATCAAAGGCCCCAACAAGTAGTCCGGAAAAACGAAACACCTCAAACCAGGATCATGAAACTGGAGAAAAGTGTGGTTGGCGTCCCTATTACTGTCAGTGAGTCTGAAAACCATCTTCAGAATACCACCGTATGCCTCTCTGAACATCCCCACATGGTCAGGTGCAATCAATGTTATCATATCCTTCAACACACTGATCTCTGGGTCAAAGAAACTGTAAGCCACATCGTCCTTCAAACCGGGTCTCCTCATGTCTAAGAAGCCTCTCAACCAGGATCTCGATCAAAAAGGTCCCTGCATATGGATAAACATGTGTTAGATGCAGATAAATGCAAAATGGGATGATGCTGATGAATGAATGCAATGCGTTGCCATCCTCCAAGTCATCTGATCATCTGGTGCACTGAAGCCTGATCTCTGGACTGATCACAACCATCTGAAGGAATATGTAACCACAAATCCCACTCAAGGGTTCCGAAATAAACGGAACTGCAAGATACACCATCATCATCATCAACCTCAGAGATCCACTGAACAGATAACCACAACCTCTGAATCGGCCCGGGGAATCCTGAAATAAACGGATCCCCACTGATAAATAACTCGGACAGCACTCCGGCGTCCCGGCAAGAAATGCCCATAAATCCGACTTATAAATATGACTCTGATCAACGGAACCATTAGTCACCATCTGAGTCACCAACAGAACATGCATCTGTAAGAATCAACCCTCCCCTCACAGGTAAATTCTAATCAGGTCATCCTAAGGCGGATAATAGCCTCGATAATCGGGCGGGGATACTCAATGGGTTTGCCCTTTCGGGTGTGCCATTGCAGCTCCCTTAAGATCGTCTAAACCAAAGATCCGGGAAATGATCGGTCACCGAAGTCAACAGCTCAAAAGAGATAAAACTCAACCATAGTGGAAACTCCACAAGGAAGAGCCCTCTCAGAAGAACCTCGTCCGGCTTGTGGTATGTCACGTCACAACAATCATGTCAACCCAACATGTGAAGAACGTGAGACCACACTAATCCTAGGTGTATACTCGGGCCTGGGTTTTAGCCCCACTCAGAACACCCACCCCAAAACAGAGGAACCACCTGCACAGAGGACGGCAACATGATAGTATGATGCATGCAGACATTAATGCAAATATATACACAGTCAGAATAATAAATGCAATAAATAAAGCGGCACAAGCAACCTAAACTATCCTAGAACGCTAGGAAGGACTCGCTTAGGGAAGATGGACCAGTACAGGTCAACATCCAACTCCCCAGCAGAGTCGCCAGCTGTCGCATCCGCGAAAAACAACCGGCGGGCTGAAACAAAAACAACACAGAGCCGCCACTGCGCGTTATTTATCCCAAGATAGGGAAAGGAAACGCTCAGAGAAACCTGGAAAGAACATGGTCTCGCGACCAGAGAGAAAGGGTAAGGGAGTCGGTTACGCAAGGGGAAGGTATTAGCACCCCTCACGTCCGTCGTACTCGACGGGATCCACGTTCTAAGAAAAGAAAAGGTTGCTAAAACATCACACACACACGCACCGAAGACAATACAGGTGGGGTTAAGGGGGAGAGAGCTCGATAGGACGTCGCATCCTATGCCTACGTATCTCGTTTGGAACGAGAATCAGAGCTGCCGTAGTTCGGCTTACGCACGCCAAACAACACACGCACCCAAACATGCAAACATGGAGCCTGAATGCCAATCACTGGGCTTACATCAGCATCCGAACCAAGACACACACCAGAAGGCAAACAGGGAGCCCGACCGCCAATCACTGGACTTACGTCGGCATCCGAACCAAAACACACGCAAGAAGATAACAAGCAAACACACGCAAAAAAGAAAAAAAGGTGCCCGGAGAGGTCTCGCACGACCTCCTGCCTACATACCTCGTCTGGAACGAGGATCAGGGCGATGTAGTTCCCCCTTAAGGGAAAGAAAATCTAGCCAGAAACCAAGGGGAGACACACTACCAGGGAGTTGTACTCGAGCCTAGTGTTGTCATGCATCATTACCCTACGTTGAGGTTTCTACCTACTTGCACAACTGCAAGCTAATCCTATCCAGGAAGAAAGCAAGCATACAAGCATACAAGCAAACAGAGCAAACAAATATTCACAAAGCACACACTATAACCAGTCAAGTGAGGCTCAAACAATGGGTTTGACTGCCGAAGCAAGTCATCTGTACATGGGTATTGCTCGCTCTTAACCTTGCCATTGCGGGGCCAAGGTGAAGCAGATGAAAGATGAGTGAAGATTAGACTTCACAGCTCTTATCCTTGACCAGGGAGAGCTTCAGATAAAGGAGCGTGGGTCCAGAATGGAGGGACCCTTCTACGCTCAAGGACTCTGACTCGATTGTGCAACAGCACAGGATCTTGGGTTTGTGTCCCAATGCATCAACACACAGCCGTGTGAGCAGGGGGACGACTCAACAGAATAGTGGGGGATAGTTTGCATATCCCTTGGCTTCCACCAATTGCCTCATAGAGGTCTTTACCTGCTTGGGCACAAATGTAAACAACCACAAACATCGCCTCTTAAGGAGGACTTCAAACAGTTGCCTGGCCAAGTAACAGGCCAGGTCTTCCAGACTACATGAAGAATAGAAGTCCTACCTCAAGTGGTTTAAAAACCAAGCAACAGCAAGCAAGTTCTTAAAGAACTGTAAGCGACTAAATGTACCTGAAATCAATCAAGTATCATCAGTACTCAGACAAACCAACAGTAAACAGCAAATGTTAATCTATACAGACAACACAAGTCAATGCACACAAGTGCAAGCTATAAGCTCAAGCTCAAGCTTCAATCCCTACAAAACAAAGTCATGTTAGTAGACAACATTAAACAAATTCAATTTTTGCAACTTGCATTTATTTCTTTAAGCCTTTTGCCTTTTAACCTGAAAATCCACACCAAATGTGAGAAACTAGACCACTAGGCCAAGCCTAGGGTCCAAAAGGGAGAAAAAAAATCTAAACAGCAAGAAAAACCAATCCAAAATCAAATTAAAACAAATCAAAAGCAAATGCAATTGGTCCCATGCTCATACCATTCACCATCATCATTTCATGCACAATTTAACATCAATCATGCAATTTGCAACTTCACATGACCAAACAGAACTATCTCACTCAAAAGCATACCAAAACAATTCCAAAAATCCTCAAATAATTCACACCTAAACAGGACATATTCAATGTATGGCATGTCAATTTTCAGCTCAATTGGACAAAAGAAAGTATGTCAATGAAAATCAAGAAATCCAGACACAATTATTCAAGCCAAACCAAGACATTCAAGCAAGCATCCACTTCAAAAATTCATAAAACAGTGACAACATATTAGAAATGAATGGGACCAAAACTATGATGTCCTATAATGTGTCTACAATCCACATATCAAATTTCACATTCATCCAAAACTATATGAGAATTTCACAGAAGATATGCCAACATGTATCACACAATGTCACCAAATGAGCACACAGTGAAGAAAATTATCAATCAAATTGAAAACTCCATCAAAAATTCCAGCAAAAATCACATGTTATCTTGACACATCACTGATCATTCATGCAAAAAATTGGCTCAATCAAACAATCCTAGGTCATGCAAATAAAATCAGAAAGTTGACCTAGCTAGGTGTGACACAAATTGTCACACCCTACTTCAAAAAATTATATCTAATCAACCAAGTATCCAAAATTCACAAACTCTACATGAAGATCACCACCAACATGTCCAGAATAAGAACAAAATTTTTCAATCATTTCTTTACAAGTATGAGCATTTCATGATGGTTTTGGCAAAGCATACATAAATGTGACACATTCCACAAACCCTAGGCTCATTATTTTTCCATTCATGCAAAAAATTCCAAAAAATATCCATTAAATTCTACACATTCTTATGAGAAAAATGCAAAAAATTGCACTCAATTTGGATAGAAAATGAATGAGATATCAATTTTTAAAGATTTGTAACCAAAAATGAAAATAAAAAGAAAAAGAAATAAGAATAATTATTTATTAAATGGCACCAGTGGCATTTTTGAAAATATCTTGAACTTCACCAAAACGGCGCCGTTTTGAGCTTGGAAATGAAATAATTTCATTGGCTGGAAGCGGCGGTAAACAGCAGTTCGAAAAGGCAAAGGAAAAAAATGGATCAAACACCTATTGTTCATCACTTTTACTCAAACAAATTTCCAGAAACCTCAAGAACGCATGAACATCGAATTTCAACAAAAATTCACAAGCCTATAGTCATTGGAAAGGTCTAAGTGCCAGGATCATGGATATGTCATATAAATGGCCTAATTCTCACTGTAGCTCACGGATCGAGCGCTTTAGGTTTTGACATCCAATCTTAAAATCAAGATATCTTGCTCTACAGTTCATCATTTCAAAAACTACATCTAGCACGATCATCTACATGGAAAGCACTATAGAACGCATATCACAATTCACAAAATGATGAGATTCGAAATCACACCTTAAATTGGAGACAGTGTTGAATCTTGAGGTTTCTGCGCGTGATTCCTTGAAACAGGTGAAGATTGAAGCTCAGCAAGGTAGTTGGAATGATCAGGTAAGCTCAAGGTTGCTTCTATTGGAAGAAAATGCAATTTGCCATTGATGCACCAAGAATGAACAATTGAGATTCGTGATGGTTATGGAGATGCTTTCTCAAAACAGTTGAAGATCCATGTTCATAGAGCACACAGCAAAAAGAATCACTCGAATTGATGAAGAATTGAAGGAGTTTGGATGAATTTTGTTCTTGAAGGTTCTTGATGAATTTGGAGAATTGGAGGGAAAAGTTGTTAGAGTTTCTTGTGATTTGTGATTGTGATCCAAAGTTAGTTATGATTAGGCTCTTATACTTCCACTTAATCACACTCTTAATCATGAATTAACCAAAATGAAATGTGATTAGCAAAAATGCATTTTACTAAACAAGGGCAAAATGGACTTTTCACCCTGGGGCCCATGACAGCTGTATGACAGCTCACACACTCTCCAAATTCCATTTGTGATGTGTTGCAACTTGTCTCATGGCAATTGGTTTTGTATTTTCCAATTTCACTATGTCATGCCAAATTGTGTAATTTCAAGTGCAAGTTCAAAATGCCTTTGCCAAATATTGGACTTTGGAAGTTTATGACAGTTGAGACAATTTCTAATTTGCATTTGTGAGGTGTTGCAAAAATCCCCATGCCAAAATTCCCATTATTTCTCAATTTGGACCATTTTGCCCTTGGATTTTTAATTGTACACTTGAAAATTGACTTTTTGCATTGACTATTTTTGATGAATTCCAATTATGCACCATGAAAGTACATGTCAAATGGAGTTTGCTCATAAAAAGATCACTCAATTTGGACACTCCATGTGGAAGTTATGCCACTTTGATTACAGGTCTTTTTTGAAATTGAATGGACCATAACTTGTCAACCATGCATGAGAATTTCAAGTTCTTGGACTTTTTGGAAAGGTGAGACCAAGATCTACAACTTTCATGTTGAACAAATTTTCATTTGAAGCTTCCTTGGACATGTAATTTTGTGGTCAAAAACTTTCCATTTTTGGAAACTTCCATTACAAGTCACTTTCTATTTTTGGCAATTTTTGTCCAGACTTTATTTTCTTCATTCTTGAGCTTTGCAATGTCAAATAACACTTGTTCCAACATGAATGAAGTGTATCCAACTCTCTCCCACCTCCAAATCCATAAAATCAAGCACAGTTGACCACAGTTGACTTTTTCAACTGATAGATGAATTTGGCAATGCATAGATCAAACTGAGCTCCAATCTTCTGATGAAATGGCCCAATGATGAAACCCTAGCCTCCATAAGCACAATAAAACCACATGGAATGATCCTCATATCCATCATAGACCCCATCTCCTAGCCATGCCCTGATTGGCCCAATGCACCTGATTAGGGTTGACCAGTGGTCAAAACCCTAATCTCAAGGAATATGCTTCAACACTTGATGATGACAAACCATGATGATGATGATGAATTATTTCAAACAAGATGAAGACCGATCTCCTTGAGAATCACAAAACCCTAATTTGGACCTCCACATCCTCAGATGATTAATGACCAGTCCAATGAAACACTAGCATGCACATGACCTCTTCATCTTCTGATCAAGACTTGGGAAGATGACTTGCACAATGTAACCACATGATATGCAACATGCAATGCTTAATGACCTAAAAAAAATGATATGCAATATGTTAGCTAGTCCCAAAAGAGGAGGGCAAATTTTGAGGTGTTACACTTGGAAAGATCAAGAACTTGGAACCAACATCATCATCTCGATCATCATCAACTCATCTTCAACAACTTCTTATCTTCCATTTCTTAAGGTGGGTTCTAGTTAGAAACCCTAGGATTTCTAGAAGATTAGAGTTTTGGAATCATAGATAAATCATGAAAATCCATGCTATATGATGAATATTTCTCTTGATTTTGTTGATTTCCATGAACATGTGTTTTGGTATGTTCTTCATGATTGTTGTGATTATATGATTTGTTGTGGTTGTGGTTAAATGATTGGTTGTGGTTATGACCTGGAAATCCTCGTGGTTATGAACTTGGAATCCTTGATATATATGTTTATATGAGCATGTAGTATGATGGGTTTTGTTGGAAGAAGAAGTGGATGGTTTGTTAGAAGTGAAGTAATAGAGGAAATGGTGTTCTGTGAAGTGAAAATGTGGAAATGTGAGAGGACCAAACGATTGGTCCCTGTCACCAATTGATTGCACAACCCTTTTGTTTTGAAGAAAATGTAATTTTAGCAGGACCAATCGATTGACAGTGTATTAAAATCGATTGCACAAACTTTCTATTTTGGAACAATGGAGAATTTTAGGGAGCCAATCGATTGACACTGAGGATCAATCGATTGATCCTTTATAAACTTTGAAAAATAGAAATGTGAGAGGAACCAATCAATTGGGCTTCCCCAACCAATCGATTGACTTATGTTTAAAACTTCAAAATCCATTTCTTAATTGTTTCTAAGTGCATTCTTTCAACCATTAATCATTTGTGATGCTATGCTTGTGTTGAACACATGCTAATGGTGAAAATTACAAGATGAATCTAGTAAGTAAAACCTATGATTAGTATTAGGCCATGAGTTAGGTTTATAACTTAGATAACATTGTATGACAGTATTCATTCGTACGACGCTTATGTGGAGGTTGTGGACGAATGGTTTCCATGATTAAGAATGAGACGCATTATATTGAACATGTCATGTTATTGTTTGTGTATTGTGGTGAATGAAGTCACCTGTGATCGATGGATCTTGTAATGGTTTATGGGACCAATGATTTATGGGACCGGTCATGTATTCAGATTGTGTGTTTTTCTGTGATGGTGCACATCTCTATTTAGTATGCTTAGATGAGTAAGCATTGGGATGTGATACTGATGATTCGTGCCTCAATTGGGGTTGAGTCCCAACCACGACGAACGTGGGGGAAAGGTAGACGCCTGAATGGGTTAGATTCCCATACGGTGCAAGAGACCCTAAGTGGGTTAGAGTCCCATCACTAGGGATTAAGCCTCATAGAAGACCCGATATCCACCGCGAAAGTCGAATCATATGAGCATGCATGAACCAGACCTGGCTTAGACGTAAGTCCGTTGGGGAATTGATGTTTCGTGATCTGAATAATGATCATGGTTGAGCTGTGAGAATTCAGGTGCATGTTGCCATACACCGTGCCGCTAGGCGCTTATGTATTTCAGTACTAGTTTTACACTATGTATAATATGTATTCTAGACATATATTATCTATGGGTGTTACAGTTGGTATCAGAGCAGGTCGTATCCTCGACCTAGCCATGAAATATGATAAGTATTTCTTTCTACCTCATATGTGGGTTGTCATCATTGTCTTTGGTGTAAATTCGTAGTATTGGGCCTGATCAACTTAATCCTATTTGTATCACATTCAGGATCATGGCTGACAGGCGCAGAGGTCGTGGTAGATCCAGAACCCAGAATTCAGACTCTGAACCGCCAAGTGGTAGTGAAGGTTTTCAATGGCCTCAGTTTATGCAAAAGATGCAACAACAACATAACCAATTCATGCAACAGAGGATGCAACTGTGGAATGATGGTTTACATCATCGAGGGGTTCCACAAGGAGCTGCAGGTGGTAGTTTCCGAGAATTCTTCCGCATGAACCCTCCTAAATTCCATGGTGGTTTGAATCCTGTGAAGGCTCAGGAATGGATAACCAGCATGGAAAGAATTTTTCAAGGAGTACCTAGGGATTTGGAGCATTTTAAGACTATTTTCCTAGATATGTATTTTCCTAGTTCTTTGAGGACTCAGAAAGAGTTTGAGTTTCAACAGCATAGACAAGGTACTATGATAGTAGTTGCATATCCTGAGATGTTCGAAGATATGGCTTCTTATTCTAGACAGGCCGCGTACACACATGATGAGAGGTGGAAGATTAATCAGTTTCTTTTTGGTGTGAGGGGTGAAATTTCTCATAGTGTTTCTCAAAGGGAACTCACTACTTATGCTAAATTGTTAAGGCAATACTATGTGGATAAGAACAGTTTGAAGAAAGTTCAAGAAGAAAGGGATCAGTATAGGAGTGGACAGAGAGACCAAGGGAGGCTAGGTAGCCAGTTCAGGCCTAGACCTCAGGCTTTCAAAGGAAAGCAGGTGCAACATGCAAGACCTAACCATCCTCCTCAATGTCAAGTGTGTAAGAAGTCTCATTTGGGAAGATGTGCTGGAAGTGGAATTAGGTGTTTTACTTGTCAGAGGGAGGGATACATATCTAGGAATGTCCTCAGAATAAGAATCAGATGCAGGGGAGGAGCACCGGTCGAGTTTAAACTTTGGATGCAAGGAAGTATAAGAGCAACAATGCCTTAATTGCTGGTACGTGTCTCGTCAATGATCATCCTTATTTTGTATTGTTTGATTGTGGGGCGACGCACTCTTTTGTATCAATTTAGTGCATGAAGCATCTTGGTTTGCAAGTAATTCCTTGTCTCCTCCTATGGTGGTTACTACCGCCATGGATGATGTAGTTGAGGCACCGTTGATTTGTGAAAATTGTTTGCTCTCGGCGAATGGTAGAAGTTTCTAAATTGATCTCATTTGTTTACCACTTAAGAAGGTTGATGTGGTTTTGGGGATGGATTGGCTTTGCGCCAATTCAGTGTTTATTGGATGCGAAGAGAAATTGATTATCATTCCATCTAGTGAAGCTAATCCAAAGGATGTATTAACTACTATCTTGGAAGGTACGGTTGGCATGGTTAATTTCTTATTTGAGAAGGAAAAGTCAGTTCTCTTGGTACTAACCAAGGAATCTCGCTATAATCTAAGTGTTACACAAATTCCTATCGTTTGTGAATTTCCAGAAGTTTTTCCTGAGGATGTCACCGCTCTTCCCTCCTGAAAGGGAAATGGAATTCTCTATTGATCTAATACCTGGGACGACTCCAATCTCCGTTTCTCCGTATCGCATGGCGCCACTCGAGTTGAGAGAGTTGAAGAATCAATTGGAAGAGTTGTTAACCAAGCACATCATCTGACCTAGTGTCTCACCAAGGGGAGCTCTAGTGTTATTAGTAAAGAAGAAGGACGGTAGTATGAGGTTTTGTATTGACTATCGCCAGTTGAATAAAGTTACCATTAAGAGTAAGTATCCTCTGCCAAGGATAGACGATTTGTTAGATCAGTTGAAAGGAGCTTGTATGTTCTCGAAGATTAATTTGCGATTGGGCTATCATGAAATAAGAGTTAATAATTTGGATGTACCAAAGACCGCATTTAGAACCCGATATGGCCATTATCAGTTCCATGTAATGTCATTTGGTGTGACGAATGCCCCTGCTGTTTTCATGGACTATATGAATCGGATATTCCAACCTTACTTGGACCAGTTCATGGTGATATTTATTGATGACATTCTTATTTATCTTCGTGAGTTCTAACAGCATATAAGCAATTGTACGTAAGTTCATTCCTTTAAGAAAAAAGAATAAACCCTAAACCCTAAACCTTAAATATAAGCAATTGTAACATCATATAAGCAATTGTACATAAGTTTAGTCCTTTAAAAAATGATAATCTAAAAGATCGAATCTCATTCTCCGTTTGTTCTTCATTTTATGTTTTTTTAACATATTGTAAAATTCTACTCCCTCTATCTCAAATTATAAATCATTTTCTCTAGACTTACGTGCAATTGCTTATATACTGTTAGAACTGTTTTCCCTAAAACCCTAAACCCTAAACTTTATATATATATATATATATATATATATATATATATATATATATATATATATATATATATATATATATATATATATATATATATATATATATATATATATATATAAGGTTAAAGATTTAAGTCTTTTTTATTTTTATTTTTTGTATTTGAATTGTTTATTTAAAAAAAAGGATAAAACATAGGTGCAGTTCAAATGATATTTATGGTGCTTTTTTTCATTCATAAGGCGATATCTGTCTAAAACTTAACGTCACATTCAGATCCTCTAAAAAAACATGACTGTGTCGTACATTTATTTTTCCAAAAATGGGAGATTAACTCCACATGTTATATCATGAACGGAAAACAGTTCTAACAGCATATAAGCAATTGTACGTAAGTTTAGTCCTTTAAGAAAATGCTAATCTAAAAGATCGAAACTCATTCTCCGTTTGTTCTTCATTCTATGTTTTTTTTAACACATTGTAAACTACTACTCCCTCTATATCAAATTATAAACCATTTTCTCTAAACTGACGTACAATTGCTTATATACTATTAGAACTGTTTTCCCTAAAACCCTAGACCCTAAACCTTAAATATAATTATATATAAGCTTAAAGATTTAAGTCTTTTTTATTTTAATTTTTGTAATTAAATTGTTTATTTAAAAAAAAGATAAAACAAAGGTGCAGTTCCAATGATATTTTTGGTGCTTTTTTTCATTCATAAGGTGATATCTGTCTAAAACTTAACGTCACATTCGGATCCTCTAAAAAAACATGATTGTGTCGTACATTTATTTTTCCAAAAATGGGATATTAACTCCACATGTTATATCATGAATGGAAAACAGTTCTAACAGCATATAAGCAATTGTACGTAAGTTTATTCTTTTAAAAAAATGCTAATCTAAAAGATCAAATCTCATTCTCCGTTTGTTCTTTATTCTATGGTTTTTTAAACATATTGTAAAATTCTACTCCCTCTATCTCAAATTATAAATCATTTTCTTTAAACTTACGTACAATTGCTTATATACTGTTTGAACTGTTTTCCCTAAAACCCTAGACCCTAAACCTTAAATATATATATATATATATATATATATATATATATATATATATATATATATATATATATATATATATATATATATATATATATATATATATATATATATATATATATAAGCTTAAATATTTAAGTCTTTTTATTTTAATTTTTGTAATTGAATTGTTTAGTTAAAAAAAAAAAGATAAAACATAGGTGCAGTTCCAATGATATTTTTGGTGATTTTTTTCATTCATAAGGTGATATCTGTCTAAAACTTAACGTCACATTCGGATCCTCTACCAAAACATGACTGTGTCGTACATTTATTTTTCCAAAAATGGGAGCTTAACTCCATATGTTATATCATGTATGGAAAACAGTTCTAACATCATATAAGCAATTGTACGTAAGTTTACTCCTTTAAAAAAAATGCTAATCTAAAAGATCAAATCTCATTCTCTGTTTGTTCTTCATTCTATGTTTTTTTTAACACATTGTAAAATTCTACTCCCTCTATCTAAAATTTAAAATCATTTTCTCTAAACATACGTACAATTGCTTATATAATGTTAGTACAGTTTTCCCTAAAACACTAGATCCTAAACCTTATATATATATATATATATATATATATATATATATATATATATATATATATATATATATGTATGTATATATATATATATATATATATATATATATATATATATATATATATATATATATATATATATATATATATAT
>NW_026112427.1:160000-190975 GCF_024323335.1 Lathyrus oleraceus
TTAAAAAAATGCTAATCTAAAAGATCAAATCTCATTCTCTGTTTGTTCTTCATTCTATGTTTTTTTAACATATTGTATAATTCTACTCCCTCTATCTCAAATTATAAATCATTTTCTCTAGACTTACGTACAATTGCTTATATACTGTTAGAACTGTTTTCCCTAAAACCCTAGACCCTAAACCTTAAATATATATTATATATAAGCTTAATGATTTAAGTCTTTTTATTTTAATTTTTGTAATTAAATTGTTTATTTAAAAAAAAGAAGATAAAACATAGGTGCAGTTCCAATGATATTTTTGGTGCTTTTTTTCATTCATAAGGTGATATCTGTCTAAAAATTAACGTCACATTCGGATCCTCTACCAAAACATGACTGTGTCGTACATTTATTTTTCCAAAAATGGGAGCTTAACTCCACATGTTATATCATGAATGGAAAACAGTTCTAACATCATATAAGCAATTGTACGTAAGTTTAGTCCTTTAAAAAAATGCTAATCTAAAAGATCAAATCTCATTCTCTGTTTGTTCTTCATTCTATGTTTTTTTTAACACATTGTAAAATTCTACTCCCTCTATCTCAAATTATAAATCATTTTCTCTAAACTTACGTACAATTGCTTATATACTGTTAGAACTGTTTTCCCTAAAACCCTAGACCCTAAACCTTAATATATATATATATATATATATATATATATATATATATATATATATATATATATATATATATATATATTATATATATATATATATATATATATATATATATATATAAGCTTAATAATTTAAGTCTTTTTTATTTAATTTTTGTAATTGAATTGTTTATTTTAAAAAAAAAGGTAAAACATAGGTGCAGTTCCAATGATATTTTTGGTGCTTTTTTTCATTCATAAGGTGATATCTGTCTAAAACTTAACGTCACATTCGGATCCTCTACCAAAACATGACTGTGTCGTACATTTATTTTTCCAAAAATGGGAGCTTAACTCCATATGTTATATCATGAATGGAAAACAGTTCTAACATCATATAAGCAATTGTACGTAAGTTTAGTCCTTTAAAAAAATGCTAATCTAAAAGATCAAATCTCATTCTCTGTTTGTTCTTCATTCTATGTTTTTTTAACATATTGTATAATTCTACTCCCTCTATCTCAAATTATAAATCAATTTCTCTAGACTTACGTACAATTGCTTATATACTGTTAGAACTGTTTTCCCTAAAACCCTAGACCCTAAACCTTAAATATATATTATATATAAGCTTAAAGATTTAAGTCTTTTTTATTTTAATTTTTGTAATTAAATTGTTTATTTAAAAAAAAGAAGATAATACATAGGTGCAGTTCCAATGATATTTTTGGTGCTTTTTTTCATTCATAAGGTGATATCTGTCTAAAAATTAACGTCACATTCGGATCCTCTACCAAAACATGACTGTGTCGTACATTTATTTTTCCAAAAATGGGAGCTTAACTCCACATGTTATATCATGAATGGAAAACAGTTCTAACATCATATAAGCAATTGTACGTAAGTTTAGTCCTTTAAAAAAATGCTAATCTAAAAGATCAAATCTCATTCTCTGTTTGTTCTTCATTCTATGTTTTTTTAACATATTGTATAATTCTACTCCCTCTATCTCAAATTATAAATCATTTTCTCTAGACTTACGTACAATTGCTTATATACTGTTAGAACTGTTTTCCCTAAAACCCTAGACCCTAAACCTTAAATATATATTATATATAAGCTTAAAGATTTAAGTCTTTTTTATTTTAATTTTTGTAATTAAATTGTTTATTTAAAAAAAAGAAGATAAAACATAGGTGCAGTTCCAATGATATTTTTGGTGCTTTTTTTCATTCATAAGGTGATATCTGTCTAAAAATTAACGTCACATTCGGATCCTCTACCAAAACATGACTGTGTCGTACATTTATTTTTCCAAAAATGGGAGCTTAACTCCATATGTTATATCATGAATGGAAAACAGTTCTAACATCATATAAGCAATTGTACGTAAGTTTAGTCCTTTAAAAAAATGCTAATCTAAAAGATCAAATCTCATTCTCTGTTTGTTCTTCATTCTATGTTTTTTTAACATATTGTATAATTCTACTCCCTCTATCTCAAATTATAAATCATTTTCTCTAGACTTACGTACAATTGCTTATATACTGTTAGAACTGTTTTCCCTAAAACCCTAGACCCTAAACCTTAAATATATATTATATATAAGCTTAAAGATTTAAGTCTTTTTTATTTTAATTTTTGTAATTAAATTGTTTATTTCAAAAAAAGAAGATAAAACATAGGTGCAGTTCCAATGATATTTTTGGTGCTTTTTTCATTCATAAGGTGATATCTGTCTAAAAATTAACGTCACATTCGGATCCTCTACCAAAACATGACTGTGTCGTACATTTATTTTTCCAAAAATGGGAGCTTAACTCCATATGTTATATCATGAATGGAAAACAGTTCTAACATCATATAAGCAATTGTACGTAAGTTTAGTCCTTTAAAAAAATGCTAATCTAAAAGATCAAATCTCATTCTCTGTTTGTTCTTCATTCTATGTTTTTTTAACATATTGTATAATTCTACTCCCTCTATCTCAAATTATAAATCATTTTCTCTAGACTTACGTACAATTGCTTATATACTGTTAGAACTGTTTTCCCTAAAACCCTAGACCCTAAACCTTAAATATATATTATATATAAGCTTAAAGATTTAAGTCTTTTTTATTTTAATTTTTGTAATTAAATTGTTTATTTAAAAAAAAGAAGATAAAACATAGGTGCAGTTCCAATGATATTTTTGGTGCTTTTTTTCATTCATAAGGTGATATCTGTCTAAAAATTAACGTCACATTCAGATCCTCTACCAAAACATGACTGTGTCGTACATTTATTTTTCCAAAAATGGGAGCTTAACTCCACATGTTATATCATGAATGGAAAACAGTTCTAACATCATATAAGCAATTGTACGTAAGTTTAGTCCTTTAAAAAAATGCTAATCTAAAAGAGCGAATCTCATTCTCCGTTTGTTCTTCATTCTATGTTTTTTTAACATATTGTAAAATTCTACTCCCTCTATCTCAAATTATAAATCATTTTCTCTAGACTTACGTACAATTGCTTATATACTGTTAGAACTGTTTTCCCTAAAACCCTAGACCCTAAACCTTATATATATATATATATATATATATATATATATAAATATAAACTTAATAATTTAAGTCTTTTTTATTTTAATTTTTGTAATTGAATTGTTTATTTTAAAAGAAAAAGATTAAACATAGGTGCAGTTCCAATGATATTTTTGGTGCTTTTTTTCATTCATAAGGTGATATCTGTCTAAAACTTAACGTCACATTCGGATCCTCTACCAAAACATGACTGTGTCGTACATTTATTTTTCCAAAAATGGGAGCTTAACTCCATATGTTATATCATGAATGGAAAACAGTTCTAACATCATATAAGCAATTGTACGTAAGTTTAGTCCTTTAAAAAAATGCTAATCTAAAAGATCAAATCTCATTCTCTGTTTGTTCTTCATTCTATGTTTTTTTTAACACATTGTAAAATTCTACTCCCTCTATCTCAAATTATAAATCATTTTCTCTAAACTTACGTACAATTGCTTATATACTGTTAGAACTGTTTTCCCTAAAACCCTAGACCCTAAACCTTTAATATATATATATATATATATATATATATATATATATATATATATATATATATATATATATATATATATATAAGCTTAATAATTTAAGTCTTTTTTATTTTAATTTTTGTAATTGAATTGTTTATTTTAAAAAAAAAGGTAAAACATAGGTGCAGTTCCAATGATATTTTTGGTGCTTTTTTTCATTCATAAGGTGATATCTGTCTAAAACTTAACGTCACATTCGGATCCTCTACCAAAACATGACTGTGTCGTACATTTATTTTTCCAAAAATGGGAGCTTAACTCCATATGTTATATCATGAATGGAAAACAGTTCTAACATCATATAAGCAATTGTACGTAAGTTTAGTCCTTTAAAAAAATGCTAATCTAAAAGATCAAATCTCATTCTCTGTTTGTTCTTCATTCTATGTTTTTTTAACATATTGTATAATTCTACTCCCTCTATCTCAAATTATAAATCATTTTCTCTAGACTTACGTACAATTGCTTATATACTGTTAGAACTGTTTTCCCTAAAACCCTAGACCCTAAACCTTAAATATATATTATATATAAGCTTAAAGATTTAAGTCTTTTTTATTTTAATTTTTGTAATTAAATTGTTTATTTAAAAAAAGAAGATAAAACATAGGTGCAGTTCCAATGATATTTTTGGTGCTTTTTTTCATTCATAAGGTGATATCTGTCTAAAAATTAACGTCACATTCAGATCCTCTACCAAAACATGACTGTGTCGTACATTTATTTTTCCAAAAATGGGAGCTTAACTCCACATGTTATATCATGAATGGAAAACAGTTCTAACATCATATAAGCAATTGTACGTAAGTTTAGTCCTTTAAAAAAATGCTAATCTAAAAGATCAAATCTCATTCTCTGTTTGTTCTTCATTCTATGTTTTTTTAACATATTGTATAATTCTACTCCCTCTATCTCAAATTATAAATCATTTTCTCTAGACTTACGTACAATTGCTTATATACTGTTAGAACTGTTTTCCCTAAAACCCTAGACCCTAAACCTTAAATATATATTATATATAAGCTTAAAGATTTAAGTCTTTTTTATTTTAATTTTTGTAATTAAATTGTTTATTTAAAAAAAAGAAGATAAAACATAGGTGCAGTTCCAATGATATTTTTGGTGCTTTTTTTCATTCATAAGGTGATATCTGTCTAAAAATTAACGTCACATTCGGATCCTCTACCAAAACATGACTGTGTCGTACATTTATTTTTCCAAAAATGGGAGCTTAACTCCATATGTTATATCATGAATGGAAAACAGTTCTAACATCATATAAGCAATTGTACGTAAGTTTAGTCCTTTAAAAAAATGCTAATCTAAAAGATCAAATCTCATTCTCTGTTTGTTCTTCATTCTATGTTTTTTTAACATATTGTATAATTCTACTCCCTCTATCTCAAATTATAAATCATTTTCTCTAGACTTACGTACAATTGCTTATATACTGTTAGAACTGTTTTCCCTAAAACCCTAGACCCTAAACCTTAAATATATATTATATATAAGCTTAAAGATTTAAGTCTTTTTTATTTTAATTTTTGTAATTAAATTGTTTATTTAAAAAAAAGAAGATAAAACATAGGTGCAGTTCCAATGATATTTTTGGTGCTTTTTTTCATTCATAAGGTGATATCTGTCTAAAAATTAACGTCACATTCGGATCCTCTACCAAAACATGACTGTGTCGTACATTTATTTTTCCAAAAATGGGAGCTTAACTCCATATGTTATATCATGAATGGAAAACAGTTCTAACATCATATAAGCAATTGTACGTAAGTTTAGTCCTTTAAAAAAATGCTAATCTAAAAGATCAAATCTCATTCTCTGTTTGTTCTTCATTCTATGTTTTTTTAACATATTGTATAATTCTACTCCCTCTATCTCAAATTATAAATCATTTTCTCTAGACTTACGTACAATTGCTTATATACTGTTAGAACTGTTTTCCCTAAAACCCTAGACCCTAAACCTTAAATATATATTATATATAAGCTTAAAGATTTAAGTCTTTTTTATTTTAATTTTTGTAATTAAATTGTTTATTTAAAAAAAAGAAGATAAAACATAGGTGCAGTTCCAATGATATTTTTGGTGCTTTTTTTCATTCATAAGGTGATATCTGTCTAAAAATTAACGTCACATTCGGATCCTCTACCAAAACATGACTGTGTCGTACATTTATTTTTCCAAAAATGGGAGCTTAACTCCATATGTTATATCATGAATGGAAAACAGTTCTAACATCATATAAGCAATTGTACGTAAGTTTAGTCCTTTAAAAAAATGCTAATCTAAAAGATCAAATCTCATTCTCTGTTTGTTCTTCATTCTATGTTTTTTTAACATATTGTATAATTCTACTCCCTCTATCTCAAATTATAAATCATTTTCTCTAGACTTACGTACAATTGCTTATATACTGTTAGAACTGTTTTCCCTAAAACCCTAGACCCTAAACCTTAAATATATATTATATATAAGCTTAAAGATTTAAGTCTTTTTTATTTTAATTTTTGTAATTAAATTGTTTATTTAAAAAAAAGAAGATAAAACATAGGTGCAGTTCCAATGATATTTTTGGTGCTTTTTTTCATTCATAAGGTGATATCTGTCTAAAAATTAACGTCACATTCAGATCCTCTACCAAAACATGACTGTGTCGTACATTTATTTTTCCAAAAATGGGAGCTTAACTCCATATGTTATATCATGAATGGAAAACAGTTCTAACATCATATAAGCAATTGTACGTAAGTTTAGTCCTTTAAAAAAATGCTAATCTAAAAGATCAAATCTCATTCTCCGTTTGTTCTTCATTCTATGTTTTTTTAACATATTGTAAAATTCTACTCCCTCTATCTCAAATTATAAATCATTTTCTCTAGACTTACGTACAATTGCTTATATACTGTTAGAACTGTTTTCCCTAAAACCCTAGACCCTAAACCTTAAATATATATTATATATAAGCTTAAAGATTTAAGTCTTTTTTATTTTAATTTTTGTAATTAAATTGTTTATTTAAAAAAAAGAAGATAAAACATAGGTGCAGTTCCAATGATATTTTTGGTGCTTTTTTTCATTCATAAGGTGATATCTGTCTAAAAATTAACGTCACATTCGGATCCTCTACCAAAACATGACTGTGTCGTACATTTATTTTTCCAAAAATGGGAGCTTAACTCCATATGTTATATCATGAATGGAAAACAGTTCTAACATCATATAAGCAATTGTACGTAAGTTTAGTCCTTTAAAAAAATGCTAATCTAAAAGATCAAATCTCATTCTCTGTTTGTTCTTCATTCTATGTTTTTTTAACATATTGTATAATTCTACTCCCTCTATCTCAAATTATAAATCATTTTCTCTAGACTTACGTACAATTGCTTATATACTGTTAGAACTGTTTTCCCTAAAACCCTAGACCCTAAACCTTAAATATATATTATATATAAGCTTAAAGATTTAAGTCTTTTTTATTTTAATTTTTGTAATTAAATTGTTTATTTAAAAAAAAGAAGATAAAACATAGGTGCAGTTCCAATGATATTTTTGGTGCTTTTTTTCATTCATAAGGTGATATCTGTCTAAAAATTAACGTCACATTCGGATCCTCTACCAAAACATGACTGTGTCGTACATTTATTTTTCCAAAAATGGGAGCTTAACTCCACATGTTATATCATGAATGGAAAACAGTTCTAACATCATATAAGCAATTGTACGTAAGTTTAGTCCTTTAAAAAAATGCTAATCTAAAAGATCGAATCTCATTCTCCGTTTGTTCTTCATTCTATGTTTTTTTAACATATTGTAAAATTCTACTCCCTCTATCTCAAATTATAAATCATTTTCTCTAGACTTACGTACAATTGCTTATATACTGTTAGAACTGTTTTCCCTAAAACCCTAGACCCTAAACCTTAAATATATATTATATATAAGCTTAAAGATTTAAGTCTTTTTTATTTTAATTTTTGTAATTAAATTGTTTATTTAAAAAAAAGAAGATAAAACATAGGTGCAGTTCCAATGATATTTTTGGTGCTTTTTTTCATTCATAAGGTGATATCTGTCTAAAAATTAACGTCACATTCGGATCCTCTACCAAAACATGACTGTGTCGTACATTTATTTTTCCAAAAATGGGAGCTTAACTCCATATGTTATATCATGAATGGAAAACAGTTCTAACATCATATAAGCAATTGTACGTAAGTTTAGTCCTTTAAAAAAATGCTAATCTAAAAGATCAAATCTCATTCTCTGTTTGTTCTTCATTCTATGTTTTTTTAACATATTGTATAATTCTACTCCCTCTATCTCAAATTATAAATCATTTTCTCTAGACTTACGTACAATTGCTTATATACTGTTAGAACTGTTTTCCCTAAAACCCTAGACCCTAAACCTTAAATATATATTATATATAAGCTTAAAGATTTAAGTCTTTTTTATTTTAATTTTTGTAATTAAATTGTTTATTTAAAAAAAGAAGATAAAACATAGGTGCAGTTCCAATGATATTTTTGGTGCTTTTTTTCATTCATAAGGTGATATCTGTCTAAAAATTAACGTCACATTCGGATCCTCTACCAAAACATGACTGTGTCGTACATTTATTTTTCCAAAAATGGGAGCTTAACTCCATATGTTATATCATGAATGGAAAACAGTTCTAACATCATATAAGCAATTGTACGTAAGTTTAGTCCTTTAAAAAAATGCTAATCTAAAAGATCAAATCTCATTCTCTGTTTGTTCTTCATTCTATGTTTTTTTAACATATTGTATAATTCTACTCCCTCTATCTCAAATTATAAATCATTTTCTCTAGACTTACGTACAATTGCTTATATACTGTTAGAACTGTTTTCCCTAAAACCCTAGACCCTAAACCTTAAATATATATTATATATAAGCTTAAAGATTTAAGTCTTTTTTATTTTAATTTTTGTAATTAAATTGTTTATTTAAAAAAAAGAAGATAAAACATAGGTGCAGTTCCAATGATATTTTTGGTGCTTTTTTTCATTCATAAGGTGATATCTGTCTAAAAATTAACGTCACATTCAGATCCTCTACCAAAACATGACTGTGTCGTACATTTATTTTTCCAAAAATGGGAGCTTAACTCCACATGTTATATCATGAATGGAAAACAGTTCTAACATCATATAAGCAATTGTACGTAAGTTTAGTCCTTTAAAAAAATGCTAATCTAAAAGATCGAATCTCATTCTCCGTTTGTTCTTCATTCTATGTTTTTTTAACATATTGTAAAATTCTACTCCCTCTATCTCAAATTATAAATCATTTTCTCTAGACTTACGTACAATTGCTTATATACTGTTAGAACTGTTTTCCCTAAAACCCTAGACCCTAAACCTTATATATATATATATATATATATATATATATATATATATATATATATATATATATATATATATATATATATAAATATAAACTTAATAATTTAAGTCTTTTTTATTTTAATTTTTGTAATTGAATTGTTTATTTTAAAAGAAAAAGATTAAACATAGGTGCAGTTCCAATGATATTTTTGGTGCTTTTTTTCATTCATAAGGTGATATCTGTCTAAAATTTAACGTCACATTCGGATCCTCTACCAAAACATGACTGTGTCGTACATTTATTTTTCCAAAAATGGGAGCTTAACTCCATATGTTATATCATGAATGGAAAACAGTTCTAACATCATATAAGCAATTGTACGTAAGTTTAGTCCTTTAAAAAAATGCTAATCTAAAAGATCAAATCTCATTCTCTGTTTGTTCTTCATTCTATGTTTTTTTAACATATTGTATAATTCTACTCCCTCTATCTCAAATTATAAATCATTTTCTCTAGACTTACGTACAATTGCTTATATACTGTTAGAACTGTTTTCCCTAAAACCCTAGACCCTAAACCTTAAATATATATTATATATAAGCTTAAAGATTTAAGTCTTTTTTATTTTAATTTTTGTAATTAAATTGTTTATTTAAAAAAAAGAAGATAAAACATAGGTGCAGTTCCAATGATATTTTTGGTGCTTTTTTTCATTCATAAGGTGATATCTGTCTAAAAATTAACGTCACATTCAGATCCTCTACCAAAACATGACTGTGTCGTACATTTATTTTTCCAAAAATGGGAGCTTAACTCCACATGTTATATCATGAATGGAAAACAGTTCTAACATCATATAAGCAATTGTACGTAAGTTTAGTCCTTTAAAAAAATGCTAATCTAAAAGATCAAATCTCATTCTCTGTTTGTTCTTCATTCTATGTTTTTTTAACATATTGTATAATTCTACTCCCTCTATCTCAAATTATAAATCATTTTCTCTAGACTTACGTA
Organism: Lathyrus oleraceus; assembly: GCF_024323335.1. Classification (NCBI taxonomy): domain Eukaryota; kingdom Viridiplantae; phylum Streptophyta; class Magnoliopsida; order Fabales; family Fabaceae; genus Lathyrus; species Lathyrus oleraceus. Next base: position 170,130 of record NW_026112427.1, read on the forward strand.
CAATTGCTTATATACTGTTAGAACTGTTTTCCCTAAAACCCTAGACCCTAAACCTTAAATATATATTATATATAAGCTTAAAGATTTAAGTCTTTTTTATTTTAATTTTTGTAATTAAATTGTTTATTTAAAAAAAAGAAGATAAAACATAGGTGCAGTTCCAATGATATTTTTGGTGCTTTTTTTCATTCATAAGGTGATATCTGTCTAAAAATTAACGTCACATTCGGATCCTCTACCAAAACATGACTGTGTCGTACATTTATTTTTCCAAAAATGGGAGCTTAACTCCATATGTTATATCATGAATGGAAAACAGTTCTAACATCATATAAGCAATTGTACGTAAGTTTAGTCCTTTAAAAAAATGCTAATCTAAAAGATCGAATCTCATTCTCTGTTTGTTCTTCATTCTATGTTTTTTTAACATATTGTAAAATTCTACTCCCTCTATCTCAAATTATAAATCATTTTCTCTAGACTTACGTACAATTGCTTATATACTGTTAGAACTGTTTTCCCTAAAACCCTAGACCCTAAACCTTAAATATATATTATATATAAGCTTAAAGATTTAAGTCTTTTTTATTTTAATTTTTGTAATTAAATTGTTTATTTAAAAAAAAGAAGATAAAACATAGGTGCAGTTCCAATGATATTTTTGGTGCTTTTTTTCATTCATAAGGTGATATCTGTCTAAAAATTAACGTCACATTCGGATCCTCTACCAAAACATGACTGTGTCGTACATTTATTTTTCCAAAAATGGGAGCTTAACTCCACATGTTATATCATGAATGGAAAACAGTTCTAACATCATATAAGCAATTGTACGTAAGTTTAGTCCTTTAAAAAAATGCTAATCTAAAAGATCGAATCTCATTCTCCGTTTGTTCTTCATTCTATGTTTTTTTAACATATTGTAAAATTCTACTCCCTCTATCTCAAATTATAAATCATTTTCTCTAGACTTACGTACAATTGCTTATATACTGTTAGAACTGTTTTCCCTAAAACCCTAGACCCTAAACCTTAAATATATATATATATATATATATATATATATATATATATATATATATATATATATATATATATATATATATATATATATAAATATAAACTTAATAATTAAGTCTTTTTTATTTTAATTTTTGTAATTGAATTGTTTATTTTAAAAGAAAAGATTAAACATAGGTGCAGTTCCAATGATATTTTTGGTGCTTTTTTTCATTCATAAGGTGATATCTGTCTAAAATTTAACGTCACATTCGGATCCTCTACCAAAACATGACTGTGTCGTACATTTATTTTTCCAAAAATGGGAGCTTAACTCCATATGTTATATCATGAATGGAAAACAGTTCTAACATCATATAAGCAATTGTACGTAAGTTTAGTCCTTTAAAAAAATGCTAATCTAAAAGATCAAATCTCATTCTCTGTTTGTTCTTCATTCTATGTTTTTTTAACATATTGTATAATTCTACTCCCTCTATCTCAAATTATAAATCATTTTCTCTAGACTTACGTACAATTGCTTATATACTGTTAGAACTGTTTTCCCTAAAACCCTAGACCCTAAACCTTAAATATATATTATATATAAGCTTAAAGATTTAAGTCTTTTTTATTTTAATTTTTGTAATTAAATTGTTTATTTAAAAAAAAGAAGATAAAACATAGGTGCAGTTCCAATGATATTTTTGGTGCTTTTTTTCATTCATAAGGTGATATCTGTCTAAAAATTAACGTCACATTCAGATCCTCTACCAAAACATGACTGTGTCGTACATTTATTTTTCCAAAAATGGGAGCTTAACTCCACATGTTATATCATGAATGGAAAACAGTTCTAACATCATATAAGCAATTGTACGTAAGTTTAGTCCTTTAAAAAAATGCTAATCTAAAAGATCAAATCTCATTCTCTGTTTGTTCTTCATTCTATGTTTTTTTAACATATTGTATAATTCTACTCCCTCTATCTCAAATTATAAATCATTTTCTCTAGACTTACGTACAATTGCTTATATACTGTTAGAACTGTTTTCCCTAAAACCCTAGACCCTAAACCTTAAATATATATTATATATAAGCTTAAAGATTTAAGTCTTTTTTATTTTAATTTTTGTAATTAAATTGTTTATTTAAAAAAAAGAAGATAAAACATAGGTGCAGTTCCAATGATATTTTTGGTGCTTTTTTTCATTCATAAGGTGATATCTGTCTAAAAATTAACGTCACATTCGGATCCTCTACCAAAACATGACTGTGTCGTACATTTATTTTTCCAAAAATGGGAGCTTAACTCCATATGTTATATCATGAATGGAAAACAGTTCTAACATCATATAAGCAATTGTACGTAAGTTTAGTCCTTTAAAAAAATGCTAATCTAAAAGATCAAATCTCATTCTCTGTTTGTTCTTCATTCTATGTTTTTTTAACATATTGTAAAATTCTACTCCCTCTATCTCAAATTATAAATCATTTTCTCTAGACTTACGTACAATTGCTTATATACTGTTAGAACTGTTTTCCCTAAAACCCTAGACCCTAAACCTTAAATATATATTATATATAAGCTTAAAGATTTAAGTCTTTTTTATTTTAATTTTTGTAATTAAATTGTTTATTTAAAAAAAAGAAGATAAAACATAGGTGCAGTTCCAATGATATTTTTGGTGCTTTTTTTCATTCATAAGGTGATATCTGTCTAAAAATTAACGTCACATTCGGATCCTCTACCAAAACATGACTGTGTCGTACATTTATTTTTCCAAAAATGGGAGCTTAACTCCATATGTTATATCATGAATGGAAAACAGTTCTAACATCATATAAGCAATTGTACGTAAGTTTAGTCCTTTAAAAAAATGCTAATCTAAAAGATCAAATCTCATTCTCTGTTTGTTCTTCATTCTATGTTTTTTTAACATATTGTATAATTCTACTCCCTCTATCTCAAATTATAAATCATTTTCTCTAGACTTACGTACAATTGCTTATATACTGTTAGAACTGTTTTCCCTAAAACCCTAGACCCTAAACCTTAAATATATATTATATATAAGCTTAAAGATTTAAGTCTTTTTTATTTTATTTTTGTAATTAAATTGTTTATTTAAAAAAAAGAAGATAAAACATAGGTGCAGTTCCAATGATATTTTTGGTGCTTTTTTTCATTCATAAGGTGATATCTGTCTAAAAATTAACGTCACATTCGGATCCTCTACCAAAACATGACTGTGTCGTACATTTATTTTTCCAAAAATGGGAGCTTAACTCCATATGTTATATCATGAATGGAAAACAGTTCTAACATCATATAAGCAATTGTACGTAAGTTTAGTCCTTTAAAAAAATGCTAATCTAAAAGATCAAATCTCATTCTCTGTTTGTTCTTCATTCTATGTTTTTTTAACATATTGTATAATTCTACTCCCTCTATCTCAAATTATAAATCATTTTCTCTAGACTTACGTACAATTGCTTATATACTGTTAGAACTGTTTTCCCTAAAACCCTAGACCCTAAACCTTAAATATATATTATATATAAGCTTAAAGATTTAAGTCTTTTTTATTTTAATTTTTGTAATTAAATTGTTTATTTAAAAAAAAGAAGATAAAACATAGGTGCAGTTCCAATGATATTTTTGGTGCTTTTTTTCATTCATAAGGTGATATCTGTCTAAAAATTAACGTCACATTCGGATCCTCTACCAAAACATGACTGTGTCGTACATTTATTTTTCCAAAAATGGGAGCTTAACTCCATATGTTATATCATGAATGGAAAACAGTTCTAACATCATATAAGCAATTGTACGTAAGTTTAGTCCTTTAAAAAAATGCTAATCTAAAAGATCAAATCTCATTCTCCGTTTGTTCTTCATTCTATGTTTTTTAACATATTGTAAAATTCTACTCCCTCTATCTCAAATTATAAATCATTTTCTCTAGACTTACGTACAATTGCTTATATACTGTTAGAACTGTTTTCCCTAAAACCCTAGACCCTAAACCTTAAATATATATATATATATAAGCTTAAAGATTTAAGTCTTTTTTATTTTAATTTTTGTAATTAAATTGTTTATTTAAAAAAAAAGATAAAACATAGGTGCAGTTCCAATGATATTTTTGGTGCTTTTTTTCATTCATAAGGTGATATCTGTCTAAAAATTAACGTCACATTCGGATCCTCTACCAAAACATGACTGTGTCGTACATTTATTTTTCCAAAAATGGGAGCTTAACTCCACATGTTATATCATGAATGGAAAACAGTTCTAACATCATATAAGCAATTGTACGTAAGTTTAGTCCTTTAAAAAAATGCTAATCTAAAAGATCAAATCTCATTCTCTGTTTGTTCTTCATTCTATGTTTTTTTAACATATTGTAAAATTCTACTCCCTCTATCTCAAATTATAAATCATTTTCTCTAGACTTACGTACAATTGCTTATATACTGTTAGAACTGTTTTCCCTAAAACCCTAGACCCTAAACCTTAAATATAATTATATATAAGCTTAAAGATTTAAGTCTTTTTTATTTTAATTTTTGTAATTAAATTGTTTATTTTAAAAAAAAAGATAAAACATAGGTGCAGTTCCAATGATATTTTTGGTGCTTTTTTTCATTCATAAGGTGATATCTGTCTAAAAATTAACGTCACATTCGGATCCTCTACCAAAACATGACTGTGTCGTACATTTATTTTTCCAAAAATGGGAGCTTAACTCCACATGTTATATCATGAATGGAAAACAGTTCTAACATCATATAAGCAATTGTACGTAAGTTTAGTCCTTTAAAAAAATGCTAATCTAAAAGATCAAATCTCATTCTCTGTTTGTTCTTCATTCTATGTTTTTTTAACATATTGTATAATTCTACTCCCTCTATCTCAAATTATAAATCATTTTCTCTAGACTTACGTACAATTGCTTATATACTGTTAGAACTGTTTTCCCTAAAACCCTAGACCCTAAACCTTAAATATATATTATATATAAGCTTAAAGATTTAAGTCTTTTTTATTTTAATTTTTGTAATTAAATTGTTTATTTAAAAAAAAGAAGATAAAACATAGGTGCAGTTCCAATGATATTTTTGGTGCTTTTTTTCATTCATAAGGTGATATCTGTCTAAAAATTAACGTCACATTCGGATCCTCTACCAAAACATGACTGTGTCGTACATTTATTTTTCCAAAAATGGGAGCTTAACTCCACATGTTATATCATGAATGGAAAACAGTTCTAACATCATATAAGCAATTGTACGTAAGTTTAGTCCTTTAAAAAAATGCTAATCTAAAAGATCAAATCTCATTCTCTGTTTGTTCTTCATTCTATGTTTTTTTAACATATTGTAAAATTCTACTCCCTCTATCTCAAATTATAAATCATTTTCTCTAGACTTACGTACAATTGCTTATATACTGTTAGAACTGTTTTCCCTAAAACCCTAGACCCTAAACCTTAATATATATATATATATATAAGCTTAATAATTTAAGTCTTTTTTATTTTAATTTTTGTAATTGAATTGTTTATTTTAAAAAAAAAGGTAAAACATAGGTGCAGTTCCAATGATATTTTTGGTGCTTTTTTTCATTCATAAGGTGATTTCTGTCTAAAACTTAACGTCACATTCGGATCCTCTACCAAAACATGACTGTGTCGTACATTTATTTTTCCAAAAATGGGAGCTTAACTCCATATGTTATATCATGAATGGAAAACAGTTCTAACATCATATAAGCAATTGTACGTAAGTTTAGTCCTTTAAAAAAATGCTAATCTAAAAGAGCGAATCTCATTCTCCGTTTGTTCTTCATTCTATGTTTTTTTAACATATTGTAAAATTCTACTCCCTCTATCTCAAATTATAAATCATTTTCTCTAGACTTACGTACAATTGCTTATATACTGTTAGAACTGTTTTCCCTAAAACCCTAGACCCTAAACCTTATATATATATATATATATATATATATATATATATATATATATATATATATATATATATATATATATATATATATATAAACTTAATAATTTAAGTCTTTTTTATTTTAATTTTTGTAATTGAATTGTTTATTTTAAAGAAAAAGATAAAACATAGGTGCAGTTCCAATGATATTTTTGGTGCTTTTTTTCATTCATAAGGTGATATCTGTCTAAAACTTAACGTCACATTCGGATCCTCTACCAAAACATGACTGTGTCGTACATTTATTTTTCCAAAAATGGGAGCTTAACTCCATATGTTATATCATGAATGGAAAACAGTTCTAACATCATATAAGCAATTGTACGTAAGTTTAGTCCTTTAAAAAAATGCTAATCTAAAAGATCAAATCTCATTCTCTGTTTGTTCTTCATTCTATGTTTTTTTAACACATTGTAAAATTCTACTCCCTCTATCTCAAATTATAAATCATTTTCTCTAACTTACGTACAATTGCTTATATACTGTTAGAACTGTTTTCCCTAAAACCCTAGACCCTAAACCTTAATATATATATATATATATATATATATATATATATATATATATATATATATAAGGTTAAAGATTTAAGTTTTTTATTTTAATTTTTGTAATTGAATTGTTTATTTTAAAAAAAAGGATAAAACATAGGTGCAGTTCCAATGATATTTTTGGTGCTTTTTTTCATTCATAAGGTGATATCTGTCTAAAACTTAACGTCACATTCAGATCCTCTACCAAAACATGACTGTGTCGTACATTTATTTTTCCAAAAATGGGAGCTTAACTCCATATGTTATATCATGAATGGAAAACAGTTCTAACATCATATAAGCAATTGTACGTAAGTTTAGTCCTTTAAAAAAATGCTAATCTAAAAGATCAAATCTCATTCTCTGTTTGTTCTTCATTCTATGTTTTTTTAACATATTGTATAATTCTACTCCCTCTATCTCAAATTATAAATCATTTTCTCTAGACTTACGTACAATTGCTTATATACTGTTAGAACTGTTTTCCCTAAAACCCTAGACCCTAAACCTTAAATATATATTATATATAAGCTTAAAGATTTAAGTCTTTTTTATTTTAATTTTTGTAATTAAATTGTTTATTTAAAAAAAAGAAGATAAAACATAGGTGCAGTTCCAATGATATTTTTGGTGCTTTTTTTCATTCATAAGGTGATATCTGTCTAAAACTTAACGTCACATTCAGATCCTCTACCAAAACATGACTGTGTCGTACATTTATTTTTCCAAAAATGGGAGATTAACTCCACATGTTATATCATGAATGGAAAACAGTTCTAACATCATATAAGCAATTGTACGTAAGTTTAGTCCTTTAAAAAAATGCTAATCTAAAAGATCAAATCTCATTCTCTGTTTGTTCTTCATTCTATGTTTTTTTAACATATTGTATAATTCTACTCCCTCTATCTCAAATTATAAATCATTTTCTCTAGACTTACGTACAATTGCTTATATACTGTTAGAACTGTTTTCCCTAAAACCCTAGACCCTAAACCTTAAATATATATTATATATAAGCTTAAAGATTTAAGTCTTTTTTATTTTAATTTTTGTAATTAAATTGTTTATTTAAAAAAAAGAAGATAAAACATAGGTGCAGTTCCAATGATATTTTTGGTGCTTTTTTTCATTCATAAGGTGATATCTGTCTAAAAATTAACGTCACATTCGGATCCTCTACCAAAACATGACTGTGTCGTACATTTATTTTTCCAAAAATGGGAGCTTAACTCCATATGTTATATCATGAATGGAAAACAGTTCTAACATCATATAAGCAATTGTACGTAAGTTTAGTCCTTTAAAAAAATGCTAATCTAAAAGATCAAATCTCATTCTCTGTTTGTTCTTCATTCTATGTTTTTTTAACATATTGTATAATTCTACTCCCTCTATCTCAAATTATAAATCATTTTCTCTAGACTTACGTACAATTGCTTATATACTGTTAGAACTGTTTTCCCTAAAACCCTAGACCCTAAACCTTAAATATATATTATATATAAGCTTAAAGATTTAAGTCTTTTTTATTTTAATTTTTGTAATTAAATTGTTTATTTAAAAAAAAGAAGATAAAACATAGGTGCAGTTCCAATGATATTTTTGGTGCTTTTTTTCATTCATAAGGTGATATCTGTCTAAAAATTAACGTCACATTCGGATCCTCTACCAAAACATGACTGTGTCGTACATTTATTTTTCCAAAAATGGGAGCTTAACTCCATATGTTATATCATGAATGGAAAACAGTTCTAACATCATATAAGCAATTGTACGTAAGTTTAGTCCTTTAAAAAAATGCTAATCTAAAAGATCAAATCTCATTCTCTGTTTGTTCTTCATTCTATGTTTTTTTAACATATTGTATAATTCTACTCCCTCTATCTCAAATTATAAATCATTTTCTCTAGACTTACGTACAATTGCTTATATACTGTTAGAACTGTTTTCCCTAAAACCCTAGACCCTAAACCTTAAATATATATTATATATAAGCTTAAAGATTTAAGTCTTTTTTATTTTAATTTTTGTAATTAAATTGTTTATTTAAAAAAAAGAAGATAAAACATAGGTGCAGTTCCAATGATATTTTTGGTGCTTTTTTTCATTCATAAGGTGATATCTGTCTAAAAATTAACGTCACATTCAGATCCTCTACCAAAACATGACTGTGTCGTACATTTATTTTTCCAAAAATGGGAGCTTAACTCCACATGTTATATCATGAATGGAAAACAGTTCTAACATCATATAAGCAATTGTACGTAAGTTTAGTCCTTTAAAAAAATGCTAATCTAAAAGAGCGAATCTCATTCTCCGTTTGTTCTTCATTCTATGTTTTTTTAACATATTGTAAAATTCTACTCCCTCTATCTCAAATTATAAATCATTTTCTCTAGACTTACGTACAATTGCTTATATACTGTTAGAACTGTTTTCCCTAAAACCCTAGACCCTAAACCTTATATATATATTATATATAAGCTTAAAGATTTAAGTCTTTTTTATTTTAATTTTTGTAATTAAATTGTTTATTTAAAAAAAAGAAGATAAAACATAGGTGCAGTTCCAATGATATTTTTGGTGCTTTTTTTCATTCATAAGGTGATATCTGTCTAAAAATTAACGTCACATTCGGATCCTCTACCAAAACATGACTGTGTCGTACATTTATTTTTCCAAAAATGGGAGCTTAACTCCATATGTTATATCATGAATGGAAAACAGTTCTAACATCATATAAGCAATTGTACGTAAGTTTAGTCCTTTAAAAAAATGCTAATCTAAAAGATCAAATCTCATTCTCTGTTTGTTCTTCATTCTATGTTTTTTTAACATATTGTATAATTCTACTCCCTCTATCTCAAATTATAAATCATTTTCTCTAGACTTACGTACAATTGCTTATATACTGTTAGAACTGTTTTCCCTAAAACCCTAGACCCTAAACCTTAAATATATATTATATATAAGCTTAAAGATTTAAGTCTTTTTTATTTTAATTTTTGTAATTAAATTGTTTATTTAAAAAAAAGAAGATAAAACATAGGTGCAGTTCCAATGATATTTTTGGTGCTTTTTTTCATTCATAAGGTGATATCTGTCTAAAAATTAACGTCACATTCGGATCCTCTACCAAAACATGACTGTGTCGTACATTTATTTTTCCAAAAATGGGAGCTTAACTCCACATGTTATATCATGAATGGAAAACAGTTCTAACATCATATAAGCAATTGTACGTAAGTTTAGTCCTTTAAAAAAATGCTAATCTAAAAGATCAAATCTCATTCTCTGTTTGTTCTTCATTCTATGTTTTTTTTAACATATTGTAAAATTCTACTCCCTCTATCTCAAATTATAAATCATTTTCTCTAGACTTACGTACAATTGCTTATATACTGTTAGAACTGTTTTCCCTAAAACCCTAGACCCTAAACCTTAAATATATATATATATATATAAGCTTAATAATTTAAGTCTTTTTTATTTTAATTTTTGTAATTAAATTGTTTATTTTAAAAAAAAAGATAAAACATAGGTGCAGTTCCAATGATATTTTTGGTGCTTTTTTTCATTCATAAGGTGATATCTGTCTAAAACTTAACGTCACATTCGGATCCTCTACCAAAACATGACTGTGTCGTACATTTATTTTTCCAAAAATGGGAGCTTAACTCCATATGTTATATCATGAATGGAAAACAGTTCTAACATCATATAAGCAATTGTACGTAAGTTTAGTCCTTTAAAAAAATGCTAATCTAAAAGATCGAATCTCATTCTCCGTTTGTTCTTCATTCTATGTTTTTTTAACATATTGTAAAATTCTACTCCCTCTATCTCAAATTATAAATCATTTTCTCTAGACTTACGTACAATTGCTTATATACTGTTAGAACTGTTTTCCCTAAAACCCTAGACCCTAAACCTTATATATATATATATATATATATATATATATATATATATATATATATATATATATATATATATATATATATATATATATATATATATATATATAATATAAACTTAATAATTTAAGTCTTTTTTATTTTAATTTTTGTAATTGAATTGTTTATTTTAAAAGAAAAAGATTAAACATAGGTGCAGTTCCAATGATATTTTTGGTGCTTTTTTCATTCATAAGGTGATATCTGTCTAAAACTTAACGTCACATTCGGATCCTCTACCAAAACATGACTGTGTCGTACATTTATTTTTCCAAAAATGGGAGCTTAACTCCATATGTTATATCATGAATGGAAAACAGTTCTAACATCATATAAGCAATTGTACGTAAGTTTAGTCCTTTAAAAAAATGCTAATCTAAAAGATCAAATCTCATTCTCTGTTTGTTCTTCATTCTATGTTTTTTTAACACATTGTAAAATTCTACTCCCTCTATCTCAAATTATAAATCATTTTCTCTAAACTTACGTACAATTGCTTATATACTGTTAGAACTGTTTTCCCTAAAACCCTAGACCCTAAACCTTTAATATATATATATATATATATATATATATATATATATATATATATATATATATATATATATATATATATATATATATATATATATATATATAAGCTTAATTATTTAAGTCTTTTTTATTTTAATTTTTGTAATTGAATTGTTTATTTTAAAAAAAAGGTAAAACATAGGTGCAGTTCCAATGATATTTTTGGTGCTTTTTTTCATTCATAAGGTGATATCTGTCTAAAACTTAACGTCACATTCGGATCCTCTACCAAAACATGACTGTGTCGTACATTTATTTTTCCAAAAATGGGAGCTTAACTCCATATGTTATATCATGAATGGAAAACAGTTCTAACATCATATAAGCAATTGTACGTAAGTTTAGTCCTTTAAAAAAATGCTAATCTAAAAGATCAAATCTCATTCTCTGTTTGTTCTTCATTCTATGTTTTTTTAACATATTGTATAATTCTACTCCCTCTATCTCAAATTATAAATCATTTTCTCTAGACTTACGTACAATTGCTTATATACTGTTAGAACTGTTTTCCCTAAAACCCTAGACCCTAAACCTTAAATATATATTATATATAAGCTTAAAGATTTAAGTCTTTTTTATTTTAATTTTTGTAATTAAATTGTTTATTTAAAAAAAAGAAGATAAAACATAGGTGCAGTTCCAATGATATTTTTGGTGCTTTTTTTCATTCATAAGGTGATATCTGTCTAAAAATTAACGTCACATTCAGATCCTCTACCAAAACATGACTGTGTCGTACATTTATTTTTCCAAAAATGGGAGCTTAACTCCACATGTTATATCATGAATGGAAAACAGTTCTAACATCATATAAGCAATTGTACGTAAGTTTAGTCCTTTAAAAAAATGCTAATCTAAAAGATCAAATCTCATTCTCTGTTTGTTCTTCATTCTATGTTTTTTTAACATATTGTATAATTCTACTCCCTCTATCTCAAATTATAAATCATTTTCTCTAGACTTACGTACAATTGCTTATATACTGTTAGAACTGTTTTCCCTAAAACCCTAGACCCTAAACCTTAAATATATATTATATATAAGCTTAAAGATTTAAGTCTTTTTTATTTTAATTTTTGTAATTAAATTGTTTATTTAAAAAAAAAAGATAAAACATAGGTGCAGTTCCAATGATATTTTTGGTGCTTTTTTTCATTCATAAGGTGATATCTGTCTAAAAATTAACGTCACATTCGGATCCTCTACCAAAACATGACTGTGTCGTACATTTATTTTTCCAAAAATGGGAGCTTAACTCCATATGTTATATCATGAATGGAAAACAGTTCTAACATCATATAAGCAATTGTACGTAAGTTTAGTCCTTTAAAAAAATGCTAATCTAAAAGATCAAATCTCATTCTCTGTTTGTTCTTCATTCTATGTTTTTTTAACATATTGTATAATTCTACTCCCTCTATCTCAAATTATAAATCATTTTCTCTAGACTTACGTACAATTGCTTATATACTGTTAGAACTGTTTTCCCTAAAACCCTAGACCCTAAACCTTAAATATATATTATATATAAGCTTAAAGATTTAAGTCTTTTTTATTAATTTTTGTAATTAAATTGTTTATTTAAAAAAAAGAAGATAAAACATAGGTGCAGTTCCAATGATATTTTTGGTGCTTTTTTTCATTCATAAGGTGATATCTGTCTAAAAATTAACGTCACATTCGGATCCTCTACCAAAACATGACTGTGTCGTACATTTATTTTTCCAAAAATGGGAGCTTAACTCCATATGTTATATCATGAATGGAAAACAGTTCTAACATCATATAAGCAATTGTACGTAAGTTTAGTCCTTTAAAAAAATGCTAATCTAAAAGATCAAATCTCATTCTCTGTTTGTTCTTCATTCTATGTTTTTTTAACATATTGTATAATTCTACTCCCTCTATCTCAAATTATAAATCATTTTCTCTAGACTTACGTACAATTGCTTATATACTGTTAGAACTGTTTTCCCTAAAACCCTAGACCCTAAACCTTAAATATATATTATATATAAGCTTAAAGATTTAAGTCTTTTTTATTTTAATTTTTGTAATTAAATTGTTTATTTAAAAAAAAGAAGATAAAACATAGGTGCAGTTCCAATGATATTTTTGGTGCTTTTTTTCATTCATAAGGTGATATCTGTCTAAAAATTAACGTCACATTCAGATCCTCTACCAAAACATGACTGTGTCGTACATTTATTTTTCCAAAAATGGGAGCTTAACTCCACATGTTATATCATGAATGGAAAACAGTTCTAACATCATATAAGCAATTGTACGTAAGTTTAGTCCTTTAAAAAATGCTAATCTAAAAGATCGAATCTCATTCTCCGTTTGTTCTTCATTCTATGTTTTTTTAACATATTGTAAAATTCTACTCCCTCTATCTCAAATTATAAATCATTTTCTCTAGACTTACGTACAATTGCTTATATACTGTTAGAACTGTTTTCCCTAAAACCCTAGACCCTAAACCTTATATATATATTATATATAAGCTTAAAGATTTAAGTCTTTTTTATTTTAATTTTTGTAATTAAATTGTTTATTTAAAAAAAAGAAGATAAAACATAGGTGCAGTTCCAATGATATTTTTGGTGCTTTTTTTCATTCATAAGGTGATATCTGTCTAAAAATTAACGTCACATTCGGATCCTCTACCAAAACATGACTGTGTCGTACATTTATTTTTCCAAAAATGGGAGCTTAACTCCATATGTTATATCATGAATGGAAAACAGTTCTAACATCATATAAGCAATTGTACGTAAGTTTAGTCCTTTAAAAAAATGCTAATCTAAAAGATCAAATCTCATTCTCTGTTTGTTCTTCATTCTATGTTTTTTTTAACATATTGTATAATTCTACTCCCTCTATCTCAAATTATAAATCATTTTCTCTAGACTTACGTACAATTGCTTATATACTGTTAGAACTGTTTTCCCTAAAACCCTAGACCCTAAACCTTAAATATATATTATATATAAGCTTAAAGATTTAAGTCTTTTTTATTTTAATTTTTGTAATTAAATTGTTTATTTAAAAAAAAGAAGATAAAACATAGGTGCAGTTCCAATGATATTTTTGGTGCTTTTTTTCATTCATAAGGTGATATCTGTCTAAAAATTAACGTCACATTCGGATCCTCTACCAAAACATGACTGTGTCGTACATTTATTTTTCCAAAAATGGGAGCTTAACTCCATATGTTATATCATGAATGGAAAACAGTTCTAACATCATATAAGCAATTGTACGTAAGTTTAGTCCTTTAAAAAAATGCTAATCTAAAAGATCAAATCTCATTCTCTGTTTGTTCTTCATTCTATGTTTTTTTAACATATTGTATAATTCTACTCCCTCTATCTCAAATTATAAATCATTTTCTCTAGACTTACGTACAATTGCTTATATACTGTTAGAACTGTTTTCCCTAAAACCCTAGACCCTAAACCTTAAATATATATATATATAAGCTTAAAGATTTAAGTCTTTTTTATTTTAATTTTTGTAATTAAATTGTTTATTTAAAAAAAAGAAGATAAAACATAGGTGCAGTTCCAATGATATTTTTGGTGCTTTTTTTCATTCATAAGGTGATATCTGTCTAAAAATTAACGTCACATTCGGATCCTCTACCAAAACATGACTGTGTCGTACATTTATTTTTCCAAAAATGGGAGCTTAACTCCACATGTTATATCATGAATGGAAAACAGTTCTAACATCATATAAGCAATTCTAAAAGATCGAATCTCATTCTCCGTTTGTTCTTCATTCTATGTTTTTTTAACATATTGTAAAATTCTACTCCCTCTATCTCAAATTATAAATCATTTTCTCTAGACTTACGTACAATTGCTTATATACTGTTAGAACTGTTTTCCCTAAAACCCTAGACCCTAAACCTTATATATATATATATATAAGCTTAAAGATTTAAGTCTTTTTTATTTTAATTTTTGTAATTAAATTGTTTATTTCAAAAAAAGAAGATAAAACATAGGTGCAGTTCCAATGATATTTTTGGTGCTTTTTTCATTCATAAGGTGATATCTGTCTAAAAATTAACGTCACATTCGGATCCTCTACCAAAACATGACTGTGTCGTACATTTATTTTTCCAAAAATGGGAGCTTAACTCCATATGTTATATCATGAATGGAAAACAGTTCTAACATCATATAAGCAATTGTACGTAAGTTTAGTCCTTTAAAAAAATGCTAATCTAAAAGATCAAATCTCATTCTCTGTTTGTTCTTCATTCTATGTTTTTTTAACATATTGTATAATTCTACTCCCTCTATCTCAAATTATAAATCATTTTCTCTAGACTTACGTACAATTGCTTATATACTGTTAGAACTGTTTTCCCTAAAACCCTAGACCCTAAACCTTAAATATATATTATATATAAGCTTAAAGATTTAAGTCTTTTTTATTTTAATTTTTGTAATTAAATTGTTTATTTAAAAAAAAGAAGATAAAACATAGGTGCAGTTCCAATGATATTTTTGGTGCTTTTTTTCATTCATAAGGTGATATCTGTCTAAAAATTAACGTCACATTCGGATCCTCTACCAAAACATGACTGTGTCGTACATTTATTTTTCCAAAAATGGGAGCTTAACTCCATATGTTATATCATGAATGGAAAACAGTTCTAACATCATATAAGCAATTGTACGTAAGTTTAGTCCTTTAAAAAAATGCTAATCTAAAAGATCAAATCTCATTCTCTGTTTGTTCTTCATTCTATGTTTTTTTAACATATTGTATAATTCTACTCCCTCTATCTCAAATTATAAATCATTTTCTCTAGACTTACGTACAATTGCTTATATACTGTTAGAACTGTTTTCCCTAAAACCCTAGACCCTAAACCTTAAATATATATTATATATAAGCTTAAAGATTTAAGTCTTTTTTATTTTAATTTTTGTAATTAAATTGTTTATTTAAAAAAAAGAAGATAAAACATAGGTGCAGTTCCAATGATATTTTTGGTGCTTTTTTTCATTCATAAGGTGATATCTGTCTAAAAATTAACGTCACATTCAGATCCTCTACCAAAACATGACTGTGTCGTACATTTATTTTTCCAAAAATGGGAGCTTAACTCCATATGTTATATCATGAATGGAAAACAGTTCTAACATCATATAAGCAATTGTACGTAAGTTTAGTCCTTTAAAAAAATGCTAATCTAAAAGATCAAATCTCATTCTCTGTTTGTTCTTCATTCTATGTTTTTTAACATATTGTATAATTCTACTCCCTCTATCTCAAATTATAAATCATTTTCTCTAGACTTACGTACAATTGCTTATATACTGTTAGAACTGTTTTCCCTAAAACCCTAGACCCTAAACCTTAAATATATTATATATAAGCTTAAAGATTTAAGTCTTTTTTATTTTAATTTTTGTAATTAAATTGTTTATTTAAAAAAAAGAAGATAAAACATAGGTGCAGTTCCAATGATATTTTTGGTGCTTTTTTTCATTCATAAGGTGATATCTGTCTAAAAATTAACGTCACATTCAGATCCTCTACCAAAACATGACTGTGTCGTACATTTATTTTTCCAAAAATGGGAGCTTAACTCCACATGTTATATCATGAATGGAAAACAGTTCTAACATCATATAAGCAATTGTACGTAAGTTTAGTCCTTTAAAAAAATGCTAATCTAAAAGAGTGAATCTCATTCTCCGTTTGTTCTTCATTCTATGTTTTTTTAACATATTGTAAAATTCTACTCCCTCTATCTCAAATTATAAATCATTTTCTCTAGACTTACGTACAATTGCTTATATACTGTTAGAACTGTTTTCCCTAAAACCCTAGACCCTAAACCTTATATATATATATATATATAAATATAAACTTAATAATTTAAGTCTTTTTTATTTTAATTTTTGTAATTGAATTGTTTATTTTAAAAAAAAAGATAAAACATAGGTGCAGTTCCAATGATATTTTTGGTGCTTTTTTTCATTCATAAGGTGATATCTGTCTAAAATTTAACGTCACATTCGGATCCTCTACCAAAACATGACTGTGTCGTACATTTATTTTTCCAAAAATGGGAGCTTAACTCCATATGTTATATCATGAATGGAAAACAGTTCTAACATCATATAAGCAATTGTACGTAAGTTTAGTCCTTTAAAAAAATGCTAATCTAAAAGATCAAATCTCATTCTCTGTTTGTTCTTCATTCTATGTTTTTTTAACATATTGTATAATTCTACTCCCTCTATCTCAAATTATAAATCATTTTCTCTAGACTTACGTACAATTGCTTATATACTGTTAGAACTGTTTTCCCTAAAACCCTAGACCCTAAACCTTAAATATATATTATATATAAGCTTAAAGATTTAAGTCTTTTTTATTTTAATTTTTGTAATTAAATTGTTTATTTAAAAAAAAGAAGATAAAACATAGGTGCAGTTCCAATGATATTTTTGGTGCTTTTTTTCATTCATAAGGTGATATCTGTCTAAAAGTTAACGTCACATTCAGATCCTCTACCAAAACATGACTGTGTCGTACATTTATTTTTCCAAAAATGGGAGCTTAACTCCACATGTTATATCATGAATGGAAAACAGTTCTAACATCATATAAGCAATTGTACGTAAGTTTAGTCCTTTAAAAAAATGCTAATCTAAAAGATCAAATCTCATTCTCTGTTTGTTCTTCATTCTATGTTTTTTTAACATATTGTATAATTCTACTCCCTCTATCTCAAATTATAAATCATTTTCTCTAGACTTACGTACAATTGCTTATATACTGTTAGAACTGTTTTCCCTAAAACCCTAGACCCTAAACCTTAAATATATATTATATATAAGCTTAAAGATTTAAGTCTTTTTTATTTTAATTTTTGTAATTAAATTGTTTATTTAAAAAAAAGAAGATAAACATAGGTGCAGTTCCAATGATATTTTTGGTGCTTTTTTTCATTCATAAGGTGATATCTGTCTAAAAATTAACGTCACATTCGGATCCTCTACCAAAACATGACTGTGTCGTACATTTATTTTTCCAAAAATGGGAGCTTAACTCCATATGTTATATCATGAATGGAAAACAGTTCTAACATCATATAAGCAATTGTACGTAAGTTTAGTCCTTTAAAAAAATGCTAATCTAAAAGATCGAATCTCATTCTCCGTTTGTTCTTCATTCTATGTTTTTTTAACATATTGTAAAATTCTACTCCCTCTATCTCAAATTATAAATCATTTTCTCTAGACTTACGTACAATTGCTTATATACTGTTAGAACTGTTTTCCCTAAAACCCTAGACCCTAAACCTTAAATATATATTATATATAAGCTTAAAGATTTAAGTCTTTTTTATTTTAATTTTTGTAATTAAATTGTTTATTTAAAAAAAAAAGATAAAACATAGGTGCAGTTCCAATGATATTTTGGTGCTTTTTTTCATTCATAAGGTGATATCTGTCTAAAATTAACGTCACATTCGGATCCTCTACCAAAACATGACTGTGTCGTACATTTATTTTTCCAAAAATGGGAGCTTAACTCCATATGTTATATCATGAATGGAAAACAGTTCTAACATCATATAAGCAATTGTACGTAAGTTTAGTCCTTTAAAAAAATGCTAATCTAAAAGATCAAATCTCATTCTCTGTTTGTTCTTCATTCTATGTTTTTTTAACATATTGTATAATTCTACTCCCTCTATCTCAAATTATAAATCATTTTCTCTAGACTTACGTACAATTGCTTATATACTGTTAGAACTGTTTTCCCTAAACCCTAGACCCTAACCCTAAACCTTAAATATATATATATATAAGCTTAAAGATTTAAGTCTTTTTTATTTTATTTTTGTAATTAAATTGTTTATTTAAAAAAAAGAAGATAAAACATAGGTGCAGTTCCAATGATATTTTTGGTGCTTTTTTTCATTCATAAGGTGATATCTGTCTAAAAATTAACGTCACATTCGGATCCTCTACCAAAACATGACTGTGTCGTACATTTATTTTTCCAAAAATGGGAGCTTAACTCCACATGTTATATCATGAATGGAAAACAGTTCTAACATCATATAAGCAATTGTACGTAAGTTTAGTCCTTTAAAAAAATGCTAATCTAAAAGATCAAATCTCATTCTCCGTTTGTTCTTCATTCTATGTTTTTTTAACATATTGTAAAATTCTACTCCCTCTATCTCAAATTATAAATCATTTTCTCTAGACTTACGTACAATTGCTTATATACTGTTAGAACTGTTTTCCCTAAAACCCTAGACCCTAAACCTTAAATATATATTATATATAAGCTTAAAGATTTAAGTCTTTTTTATTTAATTTTTGTAATTAAATTGTTTATTTAAAAAAAAAGAAGATAAACATAGGTGCAGTTCCAATGATATTTTGGTGCTTTTTTTCATTCATAAGGTGATATCTGTCTAAAATTAACGTCACATTCGGATCCTCTACCAAAACATGACTGTGTCGTACATTTATTTTTCCAAAAATGGGAGCTTAACTCCACATGTTATATCATGAATGGAAAACAGTTCTAACATCATATAAGCAATTGTACGTAAGTTTAGTCCTTTAAAAAAATGCTAATCTAAAAGATCAAATCTCATTCTCTGTTTGTTCTTCATTCTATGTTTTTTTAACATATTGTAAAATTCTACTCCCTCTATCTCAAATTATAAATCATTTTCTCTAGACTTACGTACAATTGCTTATATACTGTTAGAACTGTTTTCCCTAAAACCCTAGACCCTAAACCTTAAATATATTATATATAAACTTAATAATTTAAGTCTTTTTTTTTAATTTTTGTAATTGAATGTTTATTTTAAAGAAAAAGGATAAACATAGGTGCAGTTCAATGATATTTTGGTGCTTTTTTTCATTCATAAGGTGATATCTGTCTAAAATTAACGTCACATTCGGATCCTCTACCAAAACATGACTGTGTCGTACATTTATTTTCCAAAAATGGGAGCTTAACTCCATATGTATATCATGAATGGAAAACAGTTCTAACATCATATAAGCAATTGTACGTAAGTTTAGTCCTTTAAAAAAATGCTAATCTAAAAGATCCAATCTCATTCTCTGTTTGTTCTTCATTCTATGTTTTTTTAACACATTGTAAAATTCTATCCCCTCTATCTCAAATTATAAATCATTTTCTCTAAACTACGTACAATTGCTTATATACTGTTAGAACTGTTTCCCTAAAACCCTAAACCCTAAACCTTAAATATTAATATATATAAGCTTAAAGATTCGTAAGTCTTTTTTATTTTAATTTTTGTAATTGAATTGTTTATTTAAAAAAAGAAGATAAAACATAGGTGCAGTTCCAATGATATTTTTGGTGCTTTTTTTCATTCATAAGGTGATATCTGTCTAAAAATTAACGTCACATTCAGATCCTCTACCAAAACATGACTGTGTCGTACATTTATTTTCCAAAAATGGGAGCTTAACTCCACATGTATATCATGAATGGAAAACAGTTCTAACATCATATAAGCAATTGTACGTAAGTTTAGTCCTTTAAAAAAATGCTAATCTAAAAGATCGAATCTCATTCTCCGTTTGTTCTTCATTCTATGTTTTTTTAACATATTGTAAAATTCTACTCCCTCTATCTCAAATTATAAATCATTTTCTCTAGACTTACGTACAATTGCTTATATACTGTTAGAACTGTTTTCCCTAAAACCCTAGACCCTAAACCTTAA